>NC_089589.1:14079800-14319578 GCF_019320115.1 Miscanthus floridulus | reverse complement strand
TGCATCTGTTTTATATGGGGGGCATTTGTAGGGGCGGCTGGTGATTGGGCCGCCCTACAAATTGGAGCTATAAATACGGGACCATTTGTAGGGGCGGCTCAATCACCAGCCGCCCCTACAAATCAGACTCCATTTGTAGGGGCGGCTCGTAACACCAACCGCCACTGCTGTTCCATTTGTAGGGGCGGCTGGTGTCTGGGTACCCGAGCACGTCACTGTAGGGGCGGCTCCATCACCAGCCGCCCCAACAAAAAATTCGAACCGTTGCTAAAAATCATTTTCTACGTAGTGATATTATACCATTAGTTGCGTCGCTTAGGTCCATACCTCCATCTCCATGTTTAAAATCCTAGATCCGCCCCTGGCTCTTGGGATTGAAACGTTACACACGTTGGATTATTACAATCGAGAAGGCCAAACGCGATGTGAGCGACAACCATTTCCCCATGAAAAGGTAACTACTATTTTTTTCCTCGCACACTTAGCTGGGCAGAAGGCTTACCCCCGATACTCCCCTGCTCTGATCATCATTATTAACAGTAGTTAATGTATGATATACTATAATTTATACTCCCTCCATATTGGTAATTTAAGTCATTTGGACAGCGATACTGTCTCAAAAGCATAACTTTGACTTCTTATTTTTATAAAAATGTTTATTGAAAAGTGATGTATGCATATTTTTATGAAAGTACTTTTCAAGATAAATCTATTCATATGATTTTCATATTTCTAAACTCAATAAATTAAAAGTTATTCATGATTTATATTCCTAAGGTTTGACCCAAGTCTTATACAAAACGACTTGAATTACCAGTATGGAGGGAGTACAAAAATTGCCGACCTTCTACCATTATGAAAAATAATGAACGTAACCCCTTAATTCACATCTAAATTATCCACGTTTGACATTATAAAACATAATTTAAAATACCCCTAAATTTTCTATCTAAATTACCCGCATCTATCATTATGAAACACTACCGGAAATAGTCGCTTTGTCATGTGCCACATGCACTCGGCAAAGCCCAAAGAACACTCGGCAAAGGATTTGCCGAGTGTAACACTCGGCAAACAGCACATGGCATCTACAGTGCCGGCAAACGGCTCCTTGCCGAGTGTTTTCTATCGGGCACTCGGCAAACCTTCTTTCTTTGCCGAGTGTCAAATTTTAGGCACTCGACAAACCTTGCTTCTTTGCCGAGTGTCAAAGTTCAGACACTCGGCAAAGCTTCTTCCTTTGCCGTGTGCAAAATTTCAGGCACTCGGCAAACCTTCGTCCTTTGCCGTGTGCCAAATTCCAGTCACTCAGCAAACCTTCATCCTTTGCCGAGTGTCGAATACCACGCACTTGGCAAACACGCGACAAAAAAGCCATTTTAGTCCCAGAATGCACAGAATTTTGGCTTCTTTGCCGAGTGTCATAGCGCAGACACTCGGCAAAGAAGTCATTTTAGTCCCAGAAAGCACATAATTTTGCCATGTGTCCACTTTGCCGAGTGTTTTAACTCTGGCACTTGGCAAAATGCCTCTTTGCCGAGTGTAACACTCGTGTTTTAACCCTGGCACTCGGCAAAAGGCCTCTTTGCCGAGTGTAACACTCGGTAAAGTGACCATATATTTCATGTTTTTATGGTTCGGTCACGTATAACGTACGCCACTCAAATAAACATTATAGGCATCACACATAGTTCACAATAAGCATCCCAGGCCGTTTATATAGATATATCAACAGCAAATAAATGCAAATAAACTTCAGAATCACAAGTAGGTTCATTCACAACCACAAATAGTTACAAGTAGTCACAGGTAATCCACAAATGCAAATAAAATCATAAGTAGTCACTTAGGCCACGAGTTCCACTGCGACCATGCTGGATCATGAGGCTCATTCGATGCCGCCGATTGATGCTGCACAAAGGAGAAGAGATTGCATGTGTGAGACAAGATTGCATGGTCTCGCTGCTGCCTAACTAGTATAACCCTTGCAACTATCAGCAATATCTTCTCAGCTGCATTGTGCTCTAGTATGACTGCTTAAGTACTAGTTGGTAACAAACATATAGCATTAGTCACTAAGTTTCTAGTGTCTGGGCATCTTTGTAAGATTGATTCTGCATAAACTAGAAACGGTGATTATAAGGTTGTAAAGCGACTCACAGTGCCTGAAACAGTATTTGGAGTAGGTTGATTATAAGGTTGTAAAGCGACTCACAGACTCTTTAAAGATAATAAAAAATAACCCTCTAGATTTGTACCTATATTATCCACCTGTATTATTATGAAATATAATGTAAATGAATGCTTAAATTTGCATCTAAATTACCCACATATTTCAATATAAAGATAATAATAACACTATTAATTTGTATATAAATTATCCATCTAATTCCTTGAATTTTGAAGTGGTCCACTCCAGTCCAAAGTAAAAATCCAGGTCCATATGTGAACCTATAGTGAACGAGTTTAAAAGTTTAAGGACAGGAATACTCACTCTAACAAGGAGTTTATGGATATAGATGAGAATCACATAAAATTTTAACGGCACCGGGTGTGTATTGCAAAAAATGAACGTACTGGGTGAAGGGAGTAGTTGAAATGTTTTTATTATATATACATCGAGCGTTCATTTATTACTTTTTAGATAACAGAACAATTAACGAGTTTTTGTCACACCATTATGTACATAGTGAACACCATGAGACTGAAAAGTTACAACAATATAATACAGAATACGTACATATGTTTCAATCTTAAATTGTGCGCACACACTGTTACATTGCCAGGCTTGACATACTTAAAAGTACCTACCGGTAGCAGCTAGTGAGCACCAATTCATTCAACTCCGATCCTTCGGGCAGTTCGTTCACTCCTCGCAGTCCGTTGGATTTTCTTGGAGAGTATTTTATCCTCATGAAGGAGCTTCTCAACGACGTCGTTCTTACCCAGTATCACAATATTCAGATCATTAGAGTGGATCAAAATATCCAAATCTGCAAGCTTGGGCAGTGCTGATTCATGTATTTCCAATTTCTTCAATTCTTCTAAGTCAACCGTCAACCTCCTCAAACTATGAAATCCACCAGCAGAGAATACAAGCTGCTCATCCTTGTATGATCCACCATCCAGAGTGAGACTAGCAAGGAAGGGCAACTCAGCCAACTTGTTGATGAAGTCCTGTGAGACCATTGTGTTCTCTAATGACAAAAGAAGTAGATTGGGCAAGCATGATTTGATGTCCATGTCCTCTACACATGGCATGTCAATAAGCATTCCATCCAATTCCATCACCTCAAGTCGTCGAAGCGAGGTTTTAGTAGAGAAAATAGCCGATGGAATACTGTCACCATGTATGGTCAGTGTGACAAGGTACTTGAGTTTTTTCAGAGCAGCAACTAGCCCCTTCTCATGACCTTTGGAGAGTTCCCAAATGAACAAGGAACAAGCATGTTATACGCGTGAAAGCTCAAGCCATCGACAATTTAGCCGATGGAGACATAGCGGGTGGCTGACGCCATCTTCTTCTTAATAGATAGATCTATTAACCGACAATGTCCAATCTGACACGCTATCAACAGGTCAAGTCGGCTAATGGAGCATTGATAGCGGAGTCATACAGGATACTGGCGATCGATGAATCTATCTCTTAATAGAACACGACTTCAAACACCCGCCATGTACGATCAAGATCGAGATAGATTAGTCATCAAACTGGATCTAACGTCAAGAATTGAATTCAACTATGATAATAACTAGCAGACGATAGATCAGAATAATAAGACCAATAAATCTCAAACTAGATCGGGCAATTAGTGATATTATATTAAATAGTAAATTATTTAACGCAATATCGATAACTTTGATTAATACCAACGTTTACAAGAGATCAGTCGTCTATTGCAGCCTTATAAAGGTTGATATGAATCGATAACTAATCTATACCGTGATTTGTAAGAGATCAGTCATCTGTTGCAGCCTTACAAACACCAATATAGATCGATAATTAACTTATATCATGACTTGCAAGAGATCAGTCGTCTGTTGCAGCCTTGCAAGTAACAATACAAGTCGTGACGGATACTCACAAACAAGCCGGAGGTTAGGTCGTCCGATGCAGCCCTGCTTGCCCAAAAAACTCGTCGAAATCTACTCTACACCTATTCCTAAGGGGTGGCGTGAGCCGAAAAGTAAAGGTACTTGTTTGGTTGATCGATGAGAGATGTCTATTACAATAGCCGGGGTTTAATATTTATACCCGAGGCTTGACTACGAGTAATGGTCGAATAAGACCGATTACAAACTTGGAAAAGAAAATCAAAACTTTCTAATTTTAGATGACTTGGACTCCAATCTTTCCCTTCTATGGAGCCTGACGCGTCTTCTTGCTTTATGCCTTGTTGATTCTGCCGATAGGGCCCATTCTCTCAAGGTGATGATGTCACCTTGTTAGTTGATTCCGTTGATAACTCGGTTAGCCGATTTGGTTGAATATTTCGGCTTTCCTCGATGAATCTTGACTTCAGGGAACTCTCATCCTGAACCAAATTTTGGTGTCAACACATGCCCCCCAATTTTGAAATAAAATGATTTTATTCCAAAAGTATCTCTCGCGACCGTTGCACGTGCTGCATTCTTCAACTGCATATCTTGATTTTCATGTCCCTTGTTGGTATTTCTTAGCATCACTTGTTACTAGGTTATCATCCCAAGCATAATGCCAGAAATACGTGGTTGGTAATTATTAATGACACTTATAAACTTCAAAGAAAAATGTATACTCCCTCCATACTAAAAAATAAAGTCGTTTTGGACAGAGACACGGTCTCTAAAGTATAACTTTGAGTTCTTATTTTTATAAAAAATATTTATCAAAAAAGTGATATATGTATATTTTTATGAAAGTATTTTTCAAGACAAATCTATTCGTATGGTTTTCATATTTCCAAACTCAATAACTTAAAATTTATTCATGATTTATATTCCCAATGTCTGACCCAAACCTTGTCCAAAACGACTTCATTTTTTAGCACGGATGCAGTATATATTAAAGTATACGCAAGTGCATAGATAATATACCATTATAGCATTTCACCTGGGAGTATACCAGGTATCGTTATTTATATTTTTACTACAGGGAGGAGCTTATGGAGTGGTGTTGGCATAGAGATATTGATAAATATGTATACTTATGATAATAATCACTCTCATGCTATTGTAGGGGTAAGTCAAAGGGTAAATAAATGATAAGTGTAAGGTAATAGTGGTATTCCAGACATAGAATTAGAGACTCATAAATGTAGTATAGCTAAGCAGGAGATTCATTAAGAGCAAACGATTCCTAAGTCATTACTTATCTACTAAGTCTTTTGTACACCCTAATATATACACTCTCACCAATAGTATAACTAACTTTGGATCTACACATAAGGAACATTACTAAGGAAGATGAAGAACAGAGCTTCTCTAACTTCACAATCACGTTCTACGTGCTCTACAAACGGGGAGTGGACTACAAAGGACTCAACGGGAGTGTCACATCCGCGATCTACCACATGACCCAGAGTGCAGAGGGCATCCGCAGGCAAATAATATCTAAGCACCATGCTTACATAGTGTCGACCACTTAACTCACGTACGTATTGAGCTAAGCGCTTTGCGAACATATGCATAAACTCATCATTAATAATAACTATATCAAGCATACAAGTAGAGCAAACTAGTAACATAATAAATAGCAACATAATGATATTAAAGTAGCATAAAGTCATAAATATAGATATACAATGGCTATACCAGTCTCTAGACGATAGATCCGGAATCATGAGCAATAGCCCACACTCTTCTTGAACCTTGCTAGCTAATCTATACTAGAAACTTGAAGAACTAGAGCTCTAATCTCTAATCTCTAGAAACCCTAGTTTTCTGTCTAGCCCTGACTTATGACCTGATGATCTGGAGGGGGTAGGGCTGGTATATATAGCCCAGAGGATACAACATGAGTCCTTGGATCAAACTGACTTAAGCAATGGCTTAGATGCATCCTAGGAGGAGATGGGAAACCAACATAGCGATGAGACTGATAGGTGGGCCCCTGTGGGGCCAGGTGGCCTTCAGGTGGGGCCGGGTGGCCCCACCTGTCACCGTCTCGTCCTCTGCTTTGGTGACGTGGCTTCTAGAGTCCTCTGGAACCTTCTAGAGTTGGTTTTGTGGTAGAATTCTGATTTTTCCTTTGACGTTTAGATCTCCCTTAATGGTCTTCTAGATAAATCCTGCTGAAAACACAGATTCATCAAAACTCATGAAAATTGTCAAATTAAACCCCTAAGTCTATGTTGGTGATCATTTTCATGCATTATTTCGGGCTATATTGATGTTTATAATGGTCGGTAACTACCGTCAACAGTGGGCGTTCTCACAGATTCATCTTCCTTGGCCCTTCTTGATCGAGGACAGACCGCAGATCACGATGCCTCCTTTCTTCTGATTTTTTGAGCTATCTTTTTCTTCCTCCAACTCATGTTTCATAACCGATCTTCTGACATTCCTTGAGTCTATCACATTTGCACACAAATTCTTCTATCACTATTGATCGTTGCATCGGTGATCGGCCCCTCGGATTGATTACGTTTTCAAGTTTAGCTGATCAGCTAATCGATCGAGCTTTAGTTGGAAACGCAAAATTGTAGCGGATAACACCTCACGTCCACATCCGAATTTGAATGAAGCTATAAATAAACCTTGATGAACGAAATTTTCAAATCCGCTGCTTTTGCAACAGCTGTCCTCTCATTAGGCCATGCATGGTAACCTCAATATTTGAGATGGCTTTCCATTTTCCATGAGTCGAAGTTATTTCTCTTCAGCCCAAAAGATCCATTAGTATCCCATTCTGGCTATAAATACACCCTTTGAAGGATAGCCGAGGGATCACATCTGTTCCTGCCTCTGCTTTTGTCACCGTGCAACTTCTTCCTCTCCAGACCTACACCATCCCTCCTTTCTCCAAAACCATGGCCAGCGGTAAGTGTCCTGCTAGCGATATCCCAGAGGAAGAGCTCCCCATGCGCCAACGCCTCTACCGCTAGGGGTAAGTTAGAGCTTGCTCACATCTTTGTTCTTTTCAATGATTGTCTTAACTGACTTCTTTTGATCGGCAAAGCCATATCCCACGCTGGCGCCCGTCGTCATGTGGCAGGACCTTCTAGCGCCACCTGAGATGCCGAATCGGTGGCATCGGCAGGATCTTTTAGTAACTCCTCCGACTCCTATAATGGAGATGACGCCCGCCGTTATCTCCGCGAGCAGAACATGGCGATGGACCGCTACTCAGAGGCGACTCGTGAGAGCAGTCATCTAGAGGTTGCCTTGAACGCCTCCTAGGCTGCCCTCGCCGCCACAGAGGGGGAGACCAATGCCGTCCGAGCACAACCGGCGGCATCTTATGCCAGGGTTGTGGGTAAGTTCATCAAGACAACTCTATATTTGATTATTATTCTGTTTTCCTGATCTTCTCCTGACGACCTCTTTCTTCTTGTTGTAGCTCTGACGGAGCAACCGGAGGCACTTCAGTTGTTGTAGCTCTGACCGAGCAACTGGAGGCACGTCGCCGATATCAAGATCCACATCGCCCTGGGCAAAGGTGCACTACACCTCACCCATGCCCCGCACCGCAGCCTCCATTGCACCTTGCCCGAATCTGTGCACTGCCCTAGGCCAGGCCACGTCGTGCCATGCTGACAATGGATCTACCTCCCCCACCAACCAGATCTGCCTCACAAGGCCATGGAGGATCAGAGGGGCCAGAGCAGGAAGAGCAGCGACGCAGGGAAGACCGGATCTGCCTACTGTTATTTTGTACCATCTACGGGTGGTAGAGGCTAGAACTTTGTTCCCTTATCTAAAAACCAACGCCCAAACCTCTTGCACTGTCTAAGTGGAGAGGAACTAGCAGCAAGGAAGGAGGTGGTGGGAGGAGGGGTGAGTGGGTGGTGTGGAGAAGAGAGAGGGAGTGTCGTGTGGCCATTTTTGCTTTTATGGGTTTTGGACCATTTTCACCTATGGTTCGTATCACGGTCCAGTGGTGGCAATGAAAATCATTTTCACCACCGGTGATGTTATGAATCGTGTGGTGATATATTATGACAAGGGACTTTTATAAACTGGCGTTGAAAATGTGCTATTGTGAAAATATTTTTTTAGTAGTGATTTGGTGGTGCTGATATTTTCCTTTTTGCATAAGAAAAGCATTAAAATTCAGTGCTGTAAAGTCACGTGGGAATGGAAAACTTCCCGCTCTATTAAAATGATTACTAGTATCAGTATTTTTTGTATTACAAAGGGTTGCACGTACAGCTAACAAAAGAACTTAGAACAAACATTAGACATAATCAACTTACAAAAAGTACATGATTACAAAAAACTTAGTATTTTTCTATTAAAATTCAGTGATGCAGACCCATGTTGTTATGGAAAAACTTCTCCACTTTATTAAAAAAAATGAGTACTGCTCGCAGTACTTCACCTAATATAAAGGTTTACGACAATTTGCATGATTGCACATATTTTATTGATGCTTCCCCTGATAAACTGATCGAAGCCGCGTTTGCTATGTTACAACGAATGAATAATGTAAAGCCGCCTTGGGTAGGATTTACAGGTCATCATCGTCCATGACGTCGTCTGTGGGCAAAGCGTGGCGGCAGAGAGGGCACGTATTGCTCTTCCCCAACCACGTTGTGATGCAGTCCGGGTGGAACTCGTGCCCGCGGGAGCACGGCATGACGGTGACCTCCTCGCCGTCCTCGAAGTTCTCCAAGCAGATCGCGCACCCTGTGATGGCGCCGCACCGTTCCACCGTGGCGTCGAACGCTTGCTTCTCCAGGCCGGCGACCGCCGCGCCGGACGCGGGGACGAAGACGGCACCTTCCTCGCCGGCGCCGCCGTAGTGCGCTCCTTGTCGTTCACGAGCTATCAAATCTCGGAGGTGCTGCATCATCGTCTGAGTGATCTCCATGTCTATGCTTAGGTCGTCGTCGTCGTAGTCACTCGCGTCGTCGAGAAACTCTGCTTCTTCTTCTTCTTCTTCTACCTGTTCTCGCAAGTGGCGCTGCCCGGATGGGGATGGAGGATGAAGAGTCCAGAGCAAAGAGCCGTCTGCGGACTGCGCCACGCCATTGTCAATGGTGAAGGTTAGGGACAGGGAGTGCTCCATGGCCTCGTGGGTAGAGAACAGCCCGAACCCTAGCACAGACGGATGATCTGGATGGATGGACGGAGGCGTTAGGATTGTTTATGTGTATATATATCCTGCCCTGTGCCCGGCGGCCCGGCCCGGGTAGAGAGTCGGTGTGCGAATATTGCAAGTGGCACTCGGACTCGGTTAGCGTGCGAGAAAAGCGGTTTACTTTTTCCGTGCAATCCGACAATGGGTTGTATAAGCAGCCCAACAACCTTGCGAGAGAGTACAAAACTTCAGGCCAGAGGTACGGACGGTGCCTCTCCTTATTGATCGGCTAGTCACATTAGGACATCATCATCCGAGTCGATGAGCGGTATATAGGATTTTCTTTTCACACCTCCAGTCCTATTGCCCAGGTTGGGTCCCTCAAAGTTGCCTTGGTACTAACAAGTCCATCTTCTACAATTCTGACCAAATTTTCTGTATAAAAAATGTATTAAGTTCTATATCATCAAATTAGTTTAACTGAATTATCCATGAAGTACATCTTGACAAGTTATTTATTTGAACTTTTATATGTTAAAATATTTTTCCTAAAAACATGTCAAAACTAGGATTGTTTGCGAACTGAGTGTAGCTTGAATGATTAGGTTTCTTGTGGCAGAACTTGCCCACCTGAGTTGTGGTCATTGACTTGAAGTGAGTACCCGTAATCCTATTTGATGGAATGATAATCAATTAAAACTTTTAGCATCACTGAAAGCCCGATCCACCTTGCCCTCAGCTAGGTTGTACCGTGCCACACCGATTGCCTGCACTAATAGAGAACAGACATTAGAACGATGTCCCAATTTGGCATTAGTCTCGGCATTTTTTTGCCCCCGGGACTAGAAGGCCTTTAGTCCCGGTTGGTGTCTTCAACCGAGACTAAAGGTCCCTGCTCAATGGCTAAACCGGGACTAAAAGTTCTCTAACCTTTAGTCCCGGTTGGTAATACCAACCCAGACTAAAGGTAGACCCTTTAGTCCCGGTTGGTAACACCAACCCGGACTAAAGGACCCTTTAGTCCCGGTTGGTATGGGTTAGTTCAAAAGGAAAGCATCCCATCCATTGTTAGATGTGTTGTGTAGGTGGGGTGGTAAGCTACGCGCGAGGCAGTGCATGAGGTCTTGTGTTCGAATCTCACAGGGCGCAGCGGTGAGAGGCATTATTTTTTTTAAAGCTGGGAGGATCTTTAGTCCCGGTTGTGGCAAACCGGGACTAAAGAACAACACCTTTAGCCCTGGATTGCTAGTCCCGGTTGGGAAATCGGGAATAGAGCTAGTTCCCAACCGGGACTAGATCTCATTTCTGTAGTAGTGCTGCACAGCGAGCTCCACCGCACCTTGCCCGAATCTACCCACGCACCCCTCCTCCGCGCCACCCTAGGCTGGGCCGCACCTTGCCGATAGCTAGATCCTCCTAGCTGCCAGCCGGATCTACCTTGTGGGGCTGCGAAGCAGGAAGGGCGGCAACACATAGAAGACCAGATCTGCCTAACTATTGTCCAAATTTGCCTCACGCTGAGGACTAAATCTGTTGGGCTGCCAGAGTGGGGAGAGGAACTAGCGGCAGGGGGGAGGAGAAGGGGTGATAGTGCAGAAGGGGTGAGCGCGAGCCATGTGGAATTGGCGGAGCCATGTTAGGGCCATAGTGGGGTTCGTCCCCCTGCCATCGGGAGTTTTGTGAAGAGAACAACCATGCAGCTCATGAGGTAAACTAGCACTAGGAACAAGCCATGGCTCAACATGGACCCAAGACGGCTGCAGGGATTTCCTGACCACTCAGTAGAACTTGGCAGGGCCATGCCCTCGATATGTTCTTTGCCTACGTGCTCACCATCTTCGGCCTTCTGCAATACCATGCAAATATGCCAAATTTTATATTTTTTAGCCTTTTTTTTAAAAAGTTTTCCACAAATACGCCCCTGGAAGAAAGATTTCACAATCTGGATCCTTAGCTCGGCGCCATCGATGCTGGCGCCGAGCTGACACGTCTCGGTGCCCGTGTCCCTGGCGCCGAGCTCTTGGGCTCGAGACCCACGTGGAGGTGACATGGCAGGGATCTCGGTGCCTGCCACCCTGGCGCCGAGCTTGTCGCCGTAGATCTTGGCGCCGAGCTCGGCGTCAGGATGGCTGGCGCCAAGCTTTTATTATGTATGGGCCTAGTCCTTTCTCTCTTCCTCTCCCCCTCTCTCTCTCTCTCATCTCCCTCGCCCGAGCCGAGTAGAGCACCGCTGCCGCCGCGCCCGGAGCCCATATCACCCTTATAATACGTTAGATTCTAGTACAAAAGAAAACAAAACATATTGCTATCTGTTCAGAAGTATTATTACTGGGAACTTTGTTGCAGGGCAATACACTCAAATGCTCCATTGAAGAGATTAAGCGCATTCGGCCGAGAGTCAGGGACGACTACATGCTTAGCTTCCTAGACGTAAGATTCAAAATATTCATTCAAACATATTATTAATACATTAGATTCTTTCAGTTAACATAATTTTGTGCAACAGAGGCTGTCACGTCGGCTACGCTGTGCGACTGCTCGTTGCGGTTGCAGGATAGACACGACGCAAGACGTGCACGTTCCTTCCACAGACCGAGGAGGCTTGGGTTCCTCTAGCCAAGCAGCTACAGGGGACGGGAACGAGGACGACGATGTGGACCAGAGGCATGAGGAGCTTGGCCCCTCTCAGCTCCATGACGCTCCCACGACTCAGCCTACACCGCCTCCAAGCACTAGGCGACGCCGTCCGCATGACCCTTACACTCTAGGTACGAGTGCTCTCGGTCACAAGGGTAAGGGAAAGAGTAGGAGGCAGTGAGGGTTGTGGTAGATGTTAGTATGCACTATTATGGATTTTGTATTTACTTTCCTATAACTATTTGGGACTATATGGACATTGTGGACTATTTGGACTATGTAGGACATGTTATGTTGGTTGTGATGTTCGTTGTGGTTGCATTTTGCTCCTTGAATGATTAAATGTTTGGAATATATAATGATGTCTCTGTTTGTAACTGTGGATGCTCCTGAAATAAGGGAAACTCTTACGATTTTTTTCCGTGAATCATTAATCATACTATACTGCTAAAAAGGCACAAATGTAGTATACAGATTAAATGTAAATTTATTAGAACGTGTATAGTCCAATCATATCGTACAGATGCTTTGCAGATGAATCTAGGGTTACCAAGCAACAGTGAACGAACCTAGGCTTTTCAGACAATAAAAATAGACTTTTCAGATACAAGGACAACAATGATTTATCACTTCACTGACATCGTACTGGCATGCAAGGAAGCACAACTCCACTCCATCTCCACCATCCATCTTATGACTATTTGATCCAAGGGCTGAGGTGAAGAGGCATACGGATCACTGACATGGTACATTGAGAGGCCTCCATTCCTCCTCTCAACCTATAAATAACCCCTCACTTCCTCTCATTCACACACAAAATAAAAAAGAAGAGCACTCCTCAGCATTTTCTTTCGTTGTAGTACCAATGTCTAGAGGGTCGTCCAGAGGGAGAGAAAAGAGGAAGGGAACAACCATTAGGTGGGAAGGTCCTCTTAGTCCTGATTTCTTTGAGGAAGCTCTTTATGAGAGGTTCCTAGTTGAGAGCAAAAACTATTTCACCAAAGAGGCACCACTGAGAAGATACAATGAACAGAAAGAAGAGTGGCCAAAATGCATGCATGGTGAGGACTGCCTAGTGCAGATGTTCACCAAGGGAATAGATGGAGGTCATCGTTTCTTCAAATGCTCGCGAGCATGGGTACTTGCTATTAGTATTTGTTTCTTCAATATGTTCCTCGTCTATACAACTTACATGACATACTTATTACAGTCTTCCTTGGCCAAAGAAAACTATGGGTTCACTAGGTGGGTCAATCCTCGACCTATTTATCTGCATGCCGAGTACATCTACTACTTGTAGGACCATATCTTCGATCTAGAAAGAGAAGTTAGCAGCGATTACAAGGACAACGGATAGGACAACAACAACAACGGTGCCGATTCACAGGAGGCACTCTGCAATGATCCATATTGCACCTACCCTAATCATAGGAACAAGGGTCCTCCGCCGCCACCACCACCAACAATGGGAGGCTACTTTGGAGAAGGTGCAACACAATTTGCTATGTGGCCACACTACTAGGATGACTTTATCTTATTCACATGGCACATCTATGTGTTTGTTGTTTGATTTAATTACCTAAGGCATGTTAGGTTTAGTCGAAGGAATTCTGTACCCTAGTTCGGTACATGATCTCACATGCCATTTCATGTGTTTTGTGTGTTGAAAAGGCTCAAATCTAGTACACAGATTAAATGTAAATTTATTAGAACGTGTATAGTCCAATCGTATCATACAGACTTAGGTCGGAAGTCCGACTTAGGTCAGGATTTTCGACGGCCACAATCACTGCGTAGGCTAAGTGACTGGGTGTCAGGACTTCTGGCTTACGTCGGGACTTCCGACACCAATAATCACTCAAAAGTATTCTACGTGCTCATGGAGTGCTAGAGTGTCTCTCTTTTGATTTTATTTTTATGCTTGAGCACTATATCTTCCTCAGACCAACTAAGTTTGCATCCCTCTTTATAGTGCAGTGGATCCTAAACTCAAAAACAAAAATAAAATCATTGGAGAGCACATAATGAGTAATAGTTGCGACATATCTCATTAAGATCACATTAGTCCCTAATTTCGATGTCATCAATACACCAAAACCCACATAGGGGGCAAATGAACTTTCAAATCCTCAGTCTGAAACATACTTAGTAAGCAACTCATCATCCAAGTACCAGTCCTCTACCATAACCCTGTTGTTGTGGCTAAGCTCACCTGCGTTGCTCTGACCTGCCTGTCGCCTATAGTAAGCGGCCTCCGCTTCATCTACGGCCGTTGCGGCCTGAGTGAAGAACGCGTCGGCATCCTCCTCCGCCTGCAAGCCCGCCTCTGCTAGAGCGATGAGCTCGCTCAATCTACCAGTGTCGTCCTCAACCTCCTCCGCCTTTAAGCCCGCCTCTGCTAGAGCGATGAGCTCGCTCAGTCGGCCAATATCGTCCTCAGCCTCATGCGCTTGCAAGCCCGCCTCTGCTAGAGTAACGAGCTCACTCAGTCTGCCAGTGTCGTCCTCATCCTCGTCTCCCTCTTCAGACAAAACAATCGGTGATTGAATGGTGCAACCAGCTCGTGATCTATGCTCATCTAACTTCTTCTCCTCATACCTTGCACGAGCCACCTCTGTGGCATGTTCCTCGCTGCAACCAATCCCTTCATGTATAAAATGCATATCAGTTAGTAATGCGATTATATTACATTTAAAATTAGGCAACAAAAAAAAGGCTTTCAAGCACTCACGTGGATGTCTCCCTCTAAACCAATCGTCGAAAAGGAGGTACCTAATATCAAACTTGTCTGCACCGTCGATCTAATGAAAGAAAAAGCACCTCTCATGGTCCTACACAACGAGATTCCAACAAAATATTAGTAGCATACTTACACAAATAAAGAAAAAAAATAGTGGAAATAATTTCTTACATTAAAACGACTACATGTGTAGAAGCACCGCGCCGCTGTGTCCGGATGTTTCGATTGAAAAACATGGGCCGGGAAATCACAGTCACAGTTGGGGACAGGGAGGTCAGGAGGGATGGGGCATCTTTGCTAGACGGGTCGAGGTATAATTATCGAGGACGACCCCATTTTCGCCAAAACTCCTCCCGAAACATTTCTTGTATATAACAAAACGGATGTAATTTAACAAACATAAATCAAAACATCACAAATAAATATCAATGAGAACCATAACTACAATACAACCAATTTCGTTCTAAAAACCGAAAGCAATTAACATTAAACCCTAAACCTAGGGTTTCCCATTTGATGCACAATAATGAACCCATAGCATAACTACATGCGCCTAGGTTTGCTAGCTTTTCCACGCATTGGCATCATCCTACGGTTGTATAATACAAAGAGTAAAATGCATGGTGGGTCCTTAAATTTTTCGGACGTTCCCATCTAGGTTCTTGAACTAAAAAAGTGACCATCTGGGTCCCTAATCTATTGTCGTCGCATACCAACGGTCCAAAACCCACCACGTCAACGCCAACATGTGACGTGGCCATGCCACGTAGGCAGCTCCGAGGTCAGACCATCAAGCCGGCAGGCGTGGGCACGCTGCGACGCTCTGCGCGCGACGGGAGAAAAAGAAGGGCCGGGGTGCTGCTGCAGAGGCGTGCTCGGCACAGAGCGTAGGCACGCGGGGCGGTACGGAGCAGCGCGGAGTCACTGCTGCTGCAGAGGAACGGCCGGGCCAGGGTGCACGCGGCAGGGCGGAGCCGAGGCGTGGGGTCGCGCGGCGCTCGCGCGAAGAGCGGAGACGGCGGCGCCTGCTCCCGTTCGTTCAAAGGAATGGACGGGGGATGCCGCCCCAGGACGGCTCCACACGGCGCCGGCCGCCAGACAATTGATCTGTGCAGAGGAGAGCACGGGAGATGCAAAGATGCATCTATTCGAGCCCTGCAACAGGATTGCACCCACGTCTGCCGCACGGAAGAGATCGACGGTGCATTCGTTCGTGAGCACCTGCGACGGTCTGTGTCCACTGTACACTCCACCGTGTTCCATTGTCAACGCCTACGGGAGGAACGCACGGATGCCGTGGTCTGCCGGAAGATCAGGCACAAGAGGTCGAGGTTGGCCGGCTAACCACGCACGCCCAATCAGCGGCTAATCGAGAACGCCCATGCCATGCATCTACCCGTCACCGCGACGCCAGAATGCGTCGAGCTACATGCATGCAGGTGCATGTGTGCTTGCACATCTGCGCTCACGTGCAAGCTAACAAGCCAGGAGACGGCGATGGGCCATGAGGCAGCCGCATCTCTACACACGGCGCCAACGAGTAGGAGATCGGCACAACGGCACGTAGGAAGCGGCAGCAAGAGGCTCCAGACGTGTGTATCCCCGCTCATCTGTTCTTCAGATGGTTCTCTTCTTCCTCTGACTGAACGGGAGCAGGCGCCGCGACTCCGTTCTTCGCGTGAGCGCCGTGCGACCCCACGTCTCGACTCCGCCCTGCCGTGTGCGCCCCGGGCGTTCCTCTGCAGCAACAGCCGTTGAGTCCGAGCTGCTCCGTACCGCCCCGCGTGCCTACGCCCTGTGCCGAGCACGCCTCTGCAGCAGCACCCTGGCCCTTCTTTTTCTCCCGTCGCACGCAGAGCGTCGCAGCGTGCCCACGCCTGCCGGCTTGATGGTCTGACCTCGGAGCTGCCTACGTGGCATGGCCACGTCAGATGTTGGCGTTGACGTGGTGGGTTTTGGACCGTTGGTATGCGACGACAATAGATTAGGGACCCAGATGGTCACTTTTTTAGTTCAAGGACCCAGATGGGAACGTCCGAAAAGTTTAAGGACCCACCATGCATTTTACTCTAATACAAATATTGAGGGATAGAATGAAACCCTAAGTAATGACGATTCTTAGGTTGAAAAATCCGACTAATATATACCGAATCGATACGAAAAAAAACTAGGAGGAGAGCGAGGATACCTTGCTCTCGAAGATCTACGGATCAAATCAAAGTTTTCAAGATCCAATATGCCGATTCATGAGGTAGGGCGAAGTGGGGAGAGAAAAAACCCGAGAGGTTGGAGAAAGAAGAGAAAGAAGGCTCGGGCAGGAAGGTTGGGCCGGGGTTAAAACACAAGCTCGGCGCTAGTCTCCCTGGTGCCGAGCTCGGCGCCAAGATCTGCAGCGCCGAGCTCCCTGCCATGTCACCTCCACGTTGGTCTCGAGCCCAAGAGCTCGGCACCGGGGACGCTGGCGCCGAGACGTGTTAGCTCGGCGCCAGCAGCGATGGCGCCGAGCTAAGGGTCCATATTCTGAAATCTTTCCTCCAAGGGCGTATTTGTGAAAAACTTTCAGAAAAAAAAGGACTAAAAATAAAAAATTCGGGCAAATATGCTATCTGGCTCTTAGGCCATCGCCTCTGCATAGAGCGGTATAGGTGCGGTTGCAGCCTTCAGTGGCTTGAATGAGTGGGCGTCGGTGGCCATGATAATGGAAATTAAACTTGTAAGCATTGAGTTGTTGTTAGCCTGTTAATGGGGGACTAGGGAGCTAGCGCTTGCTATCCTGAAGAAGGAAGAGTTGTTGTTATCGTTGCTACTAGAAATAAGCAAGAAGGCAGAAAAGGTGGACATGGTTATGTAGTGTTGGATGTTCAGACTTATCAAATAGCAAGTATTAGGCTTTGTTTTCCTTCTTTCAGTTGTTTTGGGTAGTTGCGTCGGTAACCGCCTGGTTACTGCTGACTGCCTTGTAATGTTTTCTACTTTCACTTAATGAAATACATGCCTAGGCATGGTAGCGAAAAAAAAATGCTCCCCACACACATGCAAAAAAAAAATTGACTTCATGCTCCGCCACTGTTGTGGAGGAAGAGAGAGGGAGTGTGCAATTGCGAAGAGGCATGGAGTGTCATGTGGCCGATGTTGCTTTTATGGGTCATGGGCCATTTTCACCAATGGCTCATGTCACGATCCAATGGTGGTAATAAAAATTCATTTTCACCACCAGTTCTGTTACAAACCGGGCGACGATATATTTTCATAAGTGATGAAAATGTTATGTTGTGAAAATATTTTTTAGTAGTGATATGGTTTTGGTGATATTTTTCCTGTTTGCATGATATTAAGAATTAAAATTCAGTGTTGTGAACTCATGTGAGGATGGAAAACTTCACGCTTTTCTAAAATGACTACTACTATCAGTACTTCCCGTAATACAAAGGGTTGCATGCACGTACAGGCTAAAGAACTTAAGAACCAACATTATACATAACCTAGAAGAAGTTACATAATTACATATTTTATGCTTGCCCCAGAGGTTTTTCATCCCCCTTCCGGCCAGCTTGATGCCCTAAACAGATCGATCTAATTTGTGCTGCGAGTCGCCCTCGTAGCTACCTCTGGTAAGTCTCTTTGCGCTTTGTGGACGAAAAAGCAGGTCAGAGCTGCCGTCTGCAATGTCGCAGTGCCAGGTGCCACTGCACTTGGGTTCATTTGCTCAAGCACGAACTGTTCATAGAATTCGCAAGACTCGATCGAGAATTATATGCGACGCCGCATCTTCGACAAACGAACAGTGCAAAACCTTAGGAATTAAGGGTCGTCATCGTCAACGTCTGTAGGCAGAGCGTGGCGGCAGAGAGGGCACGTGTTGCTCTGCCCCAACCACTCGGTGATGCACCCGGGGTGGAACTCGTGCCCGCGGGAGCACGGCATGACGGTGACCTCCTCGCCGTCCTCGAATTCCTCCAAGCAGATCGCACACCCTGTGACGCCGCACCCTTCCGCCGTGGCGTGGAAGGCTTGCTTCTCGAGGCCGGCGACCGCCGCGTCGGACGCGGGGACGACGAACTCACCTAGTAGCCCGGCGCCGCCGCCGTCGTAATACGCTCCATCTCCGAAGACAAGATCATGTAGGACAGTTTCGAAATCGACCTCCAGCTGCTGTGCCAGGAGATTGAGAATCACCACAGTGTTGATGTAGTTGTTGCCCTGACCCTGAACGGTCTCCTCGGTTGGGTAACCAAACTCCCGGTCAGACTGGTACGCCACGCCGCCGTCGTCGTCGTCGTCGTCTTGGCAATCGTCGTCGCTGGCTCGGTCGAAAAACTCTGCCGCTTCATCTTCTTCTTCTTCCAAATTGTGCTGCTCGGATAGAAGCTGAGGAAGCCAGATCAAAGAGCCGTCAGCGGACTGCGCCAAATCCACCCCATTGTCGATGGTGAAGGTCTGAAAGCGCTCCATCTCCATGGCTTCGTCAGCGGTCAGGGCCATGTCCATGGCTTCGTCAGCGGCCAGCTGCTAGGGCTGGTGGAGAACAGCGCAAACCTCAACCTAGGACGGAGGGACGGATGGATGGATGGACGGAGGGCGTTGGATGCTTAATATCTCCTGTGCGGTGCCCTAGTTAGCTGCAGGTACTGGTCGAGTCGGTGTCCAGTTCGCGGGCCACTCGGACTCGGTTAGATCAGGATTTAGAACCATAGCGCAGCAGTTGTGTATACGATTCCGAGCGAATAGTGCTTCCGAGTTCTGTAATGGGCCGTATATGCCTTTGCCCAAGATGAGCCCACCAACGACCATTAGGTGGGCCTTTGCCCAGGTCATGTGCCTCAAAGTTTCTCCCTTGGACCCTTCGTTACTGGTACTAAGTCCAACTTCTATGTAAAAATAAACTTCTACATTATCAAAAAAAATAGTTTCAATATAAATTATATTTCCATATAATATAGACTAACAAAATTATGTATCCATATATAGTATATCCTACTGAGCTTGGCTATGGGTGGGTCGGGCTCATCGCCCTTAGCTCTTGGCGTCGACAAATTCACACTCTGGTAGGACCTTGTTGTATAGTGTTATGTGTATTTTCCTCGAATAAGGTCAGGAAGCATTGTCTTATAAGTCATTTTGCATAGCTTCTCGTGCGCTGCTCCATAGATGGAGCTGAGAGACCGGAGCACCAGAATGTGGCTCAATGTCCGCATGGCAAAAATGGCTCTGGCTCCTCTACTGGACACCTGAAAGTGCTTCTCCTCACGGACATGTTTGGTGTTGCTCTTCTGGCTCTGGTGCCAGAGCTCGGAACCGGAGCCAGAGCGACACCAAACAGGGCCTTAATATAGGCACGACCGCATGGGAGGGAGTGGGAAGGCCATCAGAACCGGATCCAGAGCGGCACCAAATAGGCCTTAATATAGGCACGACCGCATGGGAGGGAGTGGGAAGGATATGATAGAGAGCAACGACATGTGGGCCGCATAGGAAGGAGTGAGCAGGAGATGAAAGAGGGATGACATGTGGGCCCATATGTTAGGTGCATAGTTTGTAACCATGTATGTGTTTTATCGCAAATAATGTAATTTATATCTTGTGTGGGCCGATTAACAAGTACGACCTCAATTTGCAGTTATGGAAGTTAAAGAGTAGTAGTAGTGCCTTTCTAGGTTTAGGCCTTGTTTGGTTGGGTTTCTCCCTAAGAGCTCCTTTGAGAAGTTGGATCCGTTTTAGAGGAGCTACATCTCCTCCGCCTCGTCCAAAACCGTTTCGTCTCCTTTCTATTTTACTAAAAAACAGTTATAAACGGCTCAAGCCGAAGCCAGAAAGTAGCGGTTGTTCCGGTGCATCCACCAGATGACCAGATTCTAGGCCTAGAGCTGTTCTCGACAACCGTAACTCACATTGTATTATGCATACTACTATACTTCCTCTGTCCCAGAAAGAGTGTTGTTCTAGCACTCGGAGTGTGTCCCAGAAAAGAGTGTCGTTCTAGCCCTACAACCCCACCCACTAGGCTAGGCTGGCCATCCGCTCGTCCCCCTCGCATTGTCATCTCGGCATCCTCTCTCTCCTTGACTCCACCAGAGCCGCCCACCGCTTCTCCTGCACCGGCACCACCCTCCCCTCCTCCTCCGCCGGCGAGGCTAAGGATGGCCAAGATCTAGCTACAAGCGGCCGACATCCAGCCAGCACCCCCTCCTCTTCTCCTCTACTAGCCATTGTCTTCCCCTTCGCCGGTGTGGAAGCAAAGATCTGGCCCCGAGATCCTCTGCTCCTCCACCGGTGCCGCATCCTCTTCTCCTCTGTCGGTGCTACCTCCCCCTTCTTCTCCTTCATCGGCATGGAGATGATCTGCTTGGCTTGGTGACCAAGATCTGGCCTGGCCCAATCCATGGCGCTCGACGCGAAGGGGTCACGGGTGTCGGGAAATACGACCACTGCCTCCTCTGCACCTCCTACCCCCGCCGGCGGCCCCCTTCGCTCGCGTCGTCGAAGAGACCAGGACGGAGCAGGCTCCCTTGCGGCGCTCGACACGGAGCAGACCGGCGGTTCGCCACGGCCTCCCACTCGACGCTGAGGGGACCGGAGGCAAGCGCGGATCTAGATCGAGAACAGGGAGGAGCGCGGAGCGCCAGAGTACCGAGCAGGTCAGCAGGACCAAGGAGAGAGTAGTAGAAGATAGGGGCACCAGGGTCTTTTCCCTTGTCCTTGGTATGTACACCCAGCCCTCAAACCACATTATTTTTAGGACAGAGTATATGACAGCTCTTCCCCTCTGAGCTGCGTCAGCATGCAACCAGCAGAGGCCGATGCAGCTGTGCCCATGGTGCCATGCGTGCCAGTATGCAACGGGAGCCAACACTCGCCGTGAAATTTTTGCATTTTGGTCCCTTTTGAAAACATTTTTTACAAAAGGACCTATGCCAAAACGTTTGCTGAAAATAGACCATTTTTTAGGCGTCTTAGAACATGATGCCAATGTATGAGGGTCGGCGTCGACTGACACGACACCGAGGTCTTGCCACGTCACGGACGACCCCGGTCGACGGCGACACGGTGGCGCATGGGGTCCGACACGTCGGTGTTGTGTCAGCCAATGCCACAGGCCCAACCTCAGCGCGGTGGGACTACACGCCGAGCTATTGGCACCATCCGGCGCGCGGCCCAGGTGGCCCAACAACGCTTCGTGGCCCAATAGCTCGGTGCGGGGTCACTTAACGCCGAGCCACCAGACTCGGCGCGGCCCGACTCAACGCCAAGGTCTGGACTCTTGAAGCGCGCCGTGGCCCCCTTCTTCTTCCTCCCTCCATTCTGAAAGCGTCGGCTCTCTGTTCGTCTCCCCCCATGGCCCCCACAAAACCCTAACCCCCAAATGCGACCCTAGGTGCCCGGATCTCGTCTCCCGAAGCTTCCTCGAGGTAATGGTCCCTCCCCTCCTCCAATCTATCCGCGTAGATGTGCTTGCATTGTCTCTAATCATGTGGAATCATGGGTGTATGGTGTTTTGGTATATGTGTATTTGCATTTGCAAAATGTATGGCTTAGGTTGATTGAGTGCATTGTTGTTTAACTGTTTTATGTGCTGAACATGTTAGGTTAGTTTGATTTCTAGTTATTTTGGTCATTAGGGTTCTTTGTTTATTGTAGGTGTCATTAGGGTTAGTTATTTGTTGGTCATTAGGGTTAGTATGTATTTTAGTTATTTGTTGGTCATTAGATTTCAAATTTTTATGACTAGAAATGATTATGTTGTTGGGGTTGAAAAAGATGAAATGATATATTTTAGTTTCTACTTATTGGATTGAAACTCGCATGATATATTGATATGTGACACTACTTGTTGTGTGATGGCTATAGATGGATAAATTAGTGAGGTTGCATCATGGAGGCCGTATTGTTAGGACAAAAGATGATAGTTTGGAATTTCTGGACATGTGTGAGGAGTTGTTGATTTTTTCTGAAACACCATCTTTGACCCAGTTAGTGGAGCGAGTGAAGGTTAAGTTAGGCTCGAATGAAGGAGACGTGCATGTTCAGTTTGAAGGTGTCATAGATGTTGGGTCGTCGAAGGGTCCTCGGATCAAGCGGTTGCTCAAAATTACAAGCGAGTCTGAATGGAATGATTACAAGGCAGTTGTATTGGCCTCAGAAGTGCGATCTTTGGATTTAGTAGTAACTAAGGAGTCCGGCTTAGGAAATAATAACTTCGAAGCATGCACATCTTCCCCCGCTCACATAGGTTATGGTCCTTTGTCTGAAGAAGAAATACTTGTCACGCAACTAGGCTACGGTGGTGGTGAAGTGTTTGGATCGCTCGAGCGTGATGGAGGTTGGTTTGAGGGCGGTGGAGATGAGGAGGAGAATGCAGTTGCCGATGGTGAGGGCAATCATGATAGTGATGAAGAGGATGATGATTATGTAATTGGTGATGTGGAAGAAAGTTTGGACGACGCTAGCGGAGACTTTTCTATTGAGGATGATCTTAGCGACGAAGATGATCTTAGTGGTGAAGAAGACTTTGGTGATGCTAGGGCTACGAACCGTTTTGACATGGAGATAGCTTGGAGATGATGAATTCTTCGTAGAGGACATAGCCGAAGACTCTGATGACGATTCGCCCTGTTGGTCGTCTCAATTTTAGGGAAATAGAGATATTGTCTAGGGTCTTGCCTTGGAGAGATCCACTAGTTGGTGATTTCGAGGAACCTTAGCCATGGTCACAGGGCAGTAGCTGATGGTGGGCCAAGTGATACATCAGTGCCTAATGTTAGCGGTTGCCTCATCATACTGGAAGGGCATATTGTTTGCTACCATGGATGAGTTGAAAACATGGTTGCAAGAGTACTCCATTGTACACAACCGACCTTTTAGGGTCATCAATTCATTCAAGGAGAAGAGGTACACTGTTGCTTGTGAAGAACAACAATGTGGTTGGAGAGTATGTGCTAGGAAGACAAAGGCAGGCAAATGGAAGATTACCTCAATGAAGCAACCACATGTTTGTGCCACTGCTGAGGCAGAAGAGAACCATCTGCAGCTCAATTCTAGGTTCATTGCAAGGCAGTTATGCCCCGTGGTGAAGCATATGCCAACCATTACGGTGTCCGCGTTGGTTGAGATCATCTTCCAACGGTACAATTACTATGTCAAGTATGGAAAAGCATGGAGGGCAAAGCAGCGTGCACTGGAAATAATATTTGGAAATTGGGAAGAAGCTTATGAGCGCCTCCCTGTAATGTTGAACGCAATGAGGGTTGTAAATCCTAGGATGCACTTCAAGTATTTACCTAAGAAGGGTGAAACAAGGAATGGTAGCCAGGTATTTGGAAGGGCCTTTTGGGCGTTCGGGCAGAGCATCGAAGCATTCAAGCATTGCAGGCCCGTCGTCTCAATTGACGGGACCTTTCTTACAGGGAAATTTGAAGGCACAATGCTTGTTTGTATTGGGACAGATGCAGAAGACCAGCTTGTGCCATTGGCCTTTGCGATTGTTCAGAAGGAGGACACGGATAGTTGGTGTTGGTTTCTCAGGCTAGTAAGACAAGTGGTAATTGGTCTGGGACGTGATGTTTGTGTGATATCCGATAAGCATGCTGGCATTCTGAATGCCGTAGAACAAGAGATTCCTGGTTACGGCCAAATACATCACCGGTGGTGCACTAGACACCTTGCTCAGAATCTTATAAGGCGTGATCACACAAAGGATAACTTCAAATTATTTGAGGAGGTTTGCAGGCAGCAAGAGGTTCAATTATTCAAAGACAAGCTAGATGCCCTGAAGTTAGCCACAAATGTTGATGGCAGGCAATTCTTGAGCGAGTTGATGGCGTTGAAGGATAAGTGGTCACTTGCATATGACACCGGAGGTTGGAGATGGGGCTTCATGACTAGTAACATGGTAGAGATGTTCAATAGACTTCTAAGAGGTTGTCGTGGTCTGCCTGTGACTGCTATTGCCTCATTCACCTTCTACAAGTTGAATGCTTGGTTCAGTTTCGAGGAAGAAGCATGCGAGGTCTCTATGGACAGCAGGCAAAGCTTGGCCACTTTTAGCATCTCAGGAACTAGCTTTCTCAAAGAAAAAGTCTAAACGATAGAAGGGTTCATGTTTCGATCCGATCAACCATGGATATGAGATTCTAGAGGGTGGTGGAACTAACATTGGTGGTGAAGACCGGGGTGCTCGAAAACATAAAGTAGTGATCAATGAGAACAAGTGTACGTATGGAAAACCGACCATATACCATAGGCCTTGCTCCCACATGATTATAGCCTATCGCCTTAGACGTGTTGACACTGAGGTCCCTCCCCGTATGGCCACTGGAGTTCTCTTTGAGGAACCTAATGAGCACCTAGGAATCCTCAGTTCGAGTCCATTTATTGATGAGAGTCAATGGCCTACTTATGATGGCCCCAAGTATGTGGCTGATCTTGGTTTACTCTGGAAGAGTAGAGGACCTAGGCGGCGGAAAGCGGTTCAGGATGGACATGGACCTGAGCCACGAAAGGTAGATCAACCACGAGTAAGGTTGGGACACATTTTGTAGAGGACACCCAAAAGAGTCATTGCTCTGGTTGCCATAAGACGGGCCACAATAAGAGAAAATGTCCTGAACTACTTAGACAATAGGTATCCACCAAGCTAGCTACTTGAATTGCTTTGTGTAATAGTGCATTGGTTTACTTTTGTTTTTTTATTGTTATGTTACTTCGTACCACATATACATGCTTTAACTTATACTAATGCTTTGGCATTCCTTATGTTGCAGGATGGATCGGTTCCCCCTTCTTGATCCTAAGGTTCGATGAGCACCACCGGGCTCGGAGGATCGAGAACGGAGAGGTATATTCAATAATTCGTATGAAACAGTGCATTGTTCATCTTTTGCTCTATAGTCCATGCTCTTTATAAAGTGACATGAACTAATACTTTTTCATGCTTGTCTTTTTTTGCAGGTTTTGAATGTGCTGAGGCCAATGACACATGAGGCCTCTACGACCATGGTCTACGATGAGAGGTACACGCCCCTCCTGAAGCTGGCGAACCTTGCTACCGTTGCTCATGTTTGTCGTTGAGGCATGCCACCTTTCAACCCAGCGGCGCTGACGGCATTGATAGATCGGTGGTGTCCGGAGACACACAGCTTTCACCTACCGTGCGGGGAGATGACGGTCACTCTCGAGGACGTTGCCATGATCCTTGGAGTCAAAATCTGAGGATTCCCAGTGACAGGAGACACAGAGTCTGAAGGATGGCAGCAGCGGGTTGAGCACTTCTTGGGACGTCCCCTAGCGGCAGTTGAGGCTGGCAAGAAACGGCGCAGCAGTGGGGTGTCCCTGAGGTGGCTTCGTCAGTAGTTTCGGGAGTGCCCACCCAACGTAGACGCCCAGACCGTGACATACTACTATCGGGCCTACGTCCTGCACATGTTTGGTACGGTTCTCTTCCCTGACGGCACTGGAGACACGGCGTCCTGGATGTACATCCCGTGCCTTTGGAACTGGGAGGATGCCGGCAATAGGAGTTGGGGCTCGGCTATACTTGCCTTCCTGCACCGTCAGCTTTGCGAGGCTTGCCGCCGTCCTAGGAGGCGCGCACTGCTACAATGTCAGGGTGCATCACACTATTCTAGGTAATAAAGCAAAGTTGTACAAGTTTCCACTACAATTCATTGTTTTTTTCTTAACAAAAGTGATTAACATGCAAGTTTCCACTCTTTTTTGCAGATTTGGATGTGGGAGAGGCTTCTAGTTGGGAGACCGCATCAGCTTGATCCCTCACAACCTTGGTTTCCTCAAGGAGACGCAGTTGTCGCCCCTACCGTGGCACACCTCTACGAGCGAGCCCACTGGAACTTACCACGTGTCACGCCACTGCGTACATCAGCTTCACCAACTGAGCTGGACACCCTTTTGCCATAGCATGTAAGTTTCCCACCCTTTTGGCCTAATAGAGGATATGTGCACAAATTGAGCGTCGACTAGTTGATGACTGACTGTTGTGTACAGGTTGAATGGCGCCCATATCGGTGGAGGCAAGTCACTGGATCTCAACTTGAGCTCCTTGTGCACGGCAGACGAGGACGTTTGGACGATGAGGACCCCCCTTATTTGTTTCTATGCAGTGGAGTACCATCTCCCTCACCGTGTAGCACGGCAGTTTGGTAGGCTACAACCTTCTCCGCCCGAGGATTTCTCCTACCAGTTGGCAGCTCCACAAGTACGTAACATGCAATATTTTATTCGTTTCACATGAATGAATCAGTTGAGTAGGCCTTCATATTGCTGCTATGGTGTAAAATTTGCAGGTTCAGCAGACAAAAAAAGAAGATCACCAACTGGCAGCTGGAGCACTAGCGCTACATTGATGTGTGGATGTTGATGGAGCAGAACAACATGGGCATCCACGCCGTCCATCGTGACAAGGCATTCGATGATTACCTTGTTTGGCTTGGTCAACGAACAAGGCTTCAATTGAGGCCCGCTTGGACGGAGCAAGACATTGCTGACATTGTGAGTGAGGATGAGGGCAACAACCCATATGACCAAGTTACCCGAGAAGGCAGGCAAGTTGAGATCGCCCCTGCGTTAGCCAGAGCTGTAAGTGATACAACTATTTCCATCTCTGAGGTCTTTACTGTGATGGAGACTTAAATTCTTGTTTTTGTTGCATAGAGCACGGAGATAGTGAGGACAGTGGCCGAGCAAGGAAGGGCATTGATGATTCCTGTGGGCGATCCTGATGTGGCCTCCATGTTACGACATCACATTCATGTAGTCTCCTGTCATTCAGTTGATGTTACATCTTTATATAGTTTTGCGACCAACCCCACTTACTAATAGTGCTTTCAAAATGCAACGTGCCATGCATCGCCTCCGAAAGGTAGCTGCACGCCTTGGATGTAGACGTGCCCCGGATGTGGCAGTCCCACAACAGCTTGGTGCTGGACCTTCTACTGCACATGTTGGCAGGGACTTCGTCTTCACATGGTGCACATGTTGGCAGGACTTCTTCTTCACATGGTGCAGCAACTAGTGCAGAGGGTGGTCAAGGACATGGTCCTTATGATGATGAAGGAGAACACCAGGGAGAAGATGATGAAGGACAGGGAGAGTACTATGAGCATGAGTATGATGAGATTGGCATGTCCTAGCTTGAAGATGCACCCCAAGGAACTCAAGGCCCCTCTGGTTCTAGACGTCCACAGAGGACGCTCAGACCAATGGATAGGTACACTCCAGGTACCTATCCGTTTAGGAGGGGAAAGCAGTTACGCTCGCCGTCCACGTTAAGGTACATCTTTTGATATGGTAATCATGATACTTGGCTCAGATTTTAGCAAACACCAAATAGCTATGTGAAGGTAGTCTCATTAATGGTTTCTAACTTAGCTCAATATCCACTAAAAGTTGTGAAAATGGACTACTGTAGGAAAAAAGAGAGACAAGGAGAAAATGATGGAGCATTAGACAAGGAGCGAGCTAAAAGATCCAAAGACTTCATATGCTTCTTTTATGCATGGACTATGTATGCATTGGACCTTATGTAATGCACTATGTATGGACCTTGTACTATGTTTGGACTATGTTGGATGATTGATGAAGCATATGTATGGACTATGTATGGATGTTGAATGTGTTGGACTATGTTGGATGTTTAATGTGTTGGACCTCATGTATGTATGGATGTTGAATGAATGTGTATGTCGGTGTGGTCATTTGTTATGTGAAATTCTGTATGCTCATGTATTCTGTGTATTATGTGTTATGTGTATGCTCAGTTCATTGTTTTTTGGTGAACCCAGGAGCTCAGGCGTCAATTGAACACACGCTGAGGGTGGGCACCTCGGCGTTTAGTCAATTGACGCCGACCCCTGGTGCATACTGGAATCCTTTGCCTCGAAGCGACGAGGTGCCCAAGCTCAGCGTTCCGTAAATTGACAGCCTGAGCCGTTAATCTCGACGTGAAAATATTAAACATCGAGGTAGGCGTGTGGGCTGACCCGACGACGCCCGTGGCCCAAACGTCAGCGTGGCTCGACTCGGCGCCTAGTTCCGATCTCGGCGTGGGCCGACTCAGCGCCAAGGTTCAGCCCAAACCTGGAGTGGGCCGTGGTGATCCAAACCCTAGGGTTGGCGTGGGCCGACTCGACGCCGAGCCTCAGCCCAACACTTCACGTAAACGGCCGAGCCAAACCCTAGGGTTGGCGTGGGCTGAATCAATGCCATGGTCTACCTCGGCGTCGTCCGACTTGACAGCCAGCCTATAAATCATAAAAAAGAAAGAATAAAGTATTAAAGACAGAGGTCTTCTAAACCTTTGGTATAGGTTGAAATCCTATTTGCATGATTCAAATGAAAAATCTTTCTCAATGATTCCTCTTCTACTAACACGAGTTATACTAATAAGAGTAGACATGCTATATTTATGTTTGTTCCTGCAGGAAAAACCTGAAGGTTGGTTCGATTTCAATCCCCTATTTTTAGAGAGAGTCAAATCTTTTTTTCAGTTTGGGAATCAACCATAGTACATGAAACTTAGAGATAGGTAAACTGCAATTTATAAATAGCGAATGCACAACGATTACACTCACATCAAAACTAACAATGGCATGTCACAAACTAAACCTAGCATGTCCTTAGGGGATTGAAAGAAACAAGTGATATAGACGTTGCAAAGGTACTACGATTACACACTCACATGAAAACTAACAATGGCATGTTGCAAACTAAACCTAGCATGCCTTAGGAGATTGAAAAGAACAACTCATACAAGCATTCCACATTCGGATTGACTAACAAAGGTTGGTCCTAATAATGCTCCCACATATTAACTGAGTTGCGCCTTCCCCATAGTATCCTCCAGTTGACTGGCGGCGGTGGCGGTGGCGGTGGAGAAGGAGGCCCGTGCTTCTTATGGTACGGGCACTGGCAGTACAGATTATTGCATAGTGCCTCCTCTGCATCATTGATGTTGTCGTCGTCTGACTTGTCCCTGTTACCACTTCCAGGGCCATACTCTAGGTCAAAGATGCAGTCCCTGTAGATATGTGATGTACTGTTGATGGGGATAGATAGGAGGAGGGTCGACCCATCTAGTGAAGCCACAGTTATCTGGACAGCTTGAATCCTAAAAACCCATCTACCAATAAGTACTACTACAAACCAAATGCAAATCTAAAAAAGGAGAGAGTTCAAAGGAAATACAAATCCTCGTGGGCATCTGAAGAAACGATGGCCTCCACCGTCACAGTCGTTGTACATCTGCACAACGCAATCCAAACCGTGGCGGCATTTTGGCCAATCTTCAATGCGCTTGTCGTATGATCTAAGAGGTCTCTCATGGGTGAAGTCACTCTTCCTCTCCAAAGGAAATTCCTCTATTGGTTCTTCAAAAGAATCAGGACCCAGAGAACCCTCCCACACAATCGGAGGTCCCTTCCTCACCCCCTTTCCTCTCCCTCCGCCGAAACCATTTCCACTCGAGGAACCTCCGCTCGACATTTACTAAAACTAAACCAGAAAACAAGTTGTGTGGATGTGGAGCAAGACATGGAGCACTATATATAGAGATGAAGGCAGGTTCACCATGAATGCTACTTGACAAAAAACTTGTGTGCGTACTCATTTATTGAATCTGCAAAGGCTAGATGCTTCATCTGAATTGCCTACAACCATGACTGGTCATTTCATCTGAAAAGGCTACACCTGTGTTTTGTCACTTCATCTAAATGCAGTACATCACTCTGATATTAATTCATTGCGTATACGGATACAACAGTAAACGAATCTAGGCTTTTCAGTGAGTTTTCAAATAGACTTTTCATTGACTACAACAGTACTTGTAGCCCTTTCAGTGACTGCAACAGCACAAGTAGCCTTTTCAGTGATACAAATAGTAGCACTACAGTCCTAGGATAGTTAACGAAGTACAGGGCATAATACCATCTGAAATAAAAGCATAGTGCATTACAACATAATAAAAAAAGTCCAGGGAATAAGTTCATCTTAAATAAAAGCAGAGTGCATTACAACATAGTAAAAAAAGTCCTGGGCTACACGACATCGCTCATGAATAAACCAAATACCTAATGAGTGCAACGAGGCCACTTTCCCTTCCTCTAGGCATCGGGATTCTCCTCCATCGCTGCCTTCGCTCGGCGCACACGCTCAAGCTTCTTCTCCCTCTCCGACCTATACGCAGCAACACGTCTCCTTTCCTCCTCTTCCTTATGCTCCTTTCCTATAGCCTCCTGTCTGCGTCTCTGCTCAAACCTCTCCTTAACCTCCGCATCCCACTCCTTCAGGCCTTCTAGATGCTGCTTGTCTGACTCCTTGATCTCAGTGTCAATCCACTGCTCAAAGTCACACAGTGGTGGAACGGTCTGCAAGAAAAATAAATTGTTACAAAACAAATAAATAAGTAATACTTAATATCACAAGAAAATTAATTAACACACAATAAAAATTCCTCACAATCGATGCCACGGCGCTGTTGCTTTGTAGGTTCCCATGCATAATTGGGACACATCCAGTACCTCTGTCTATATGTTTCCTCATCTTCAGAGATGTCTACCTTGCAAGGATCACCAGCAAAAGCACATGGGTCGAGGAACACCTTCAGGGAGAGGCTTTAGGTCGTAGGGATTTGCCCTCTGGCGATCATAGCTACAATTGAAAGAATTTAGTCATATTAACGGAGAACCAAACCTAAACCTAGGGTTTTCTATTTGTTGCACAAATAATGAATAAACATTGGGATTACCTTGGAATACGAGCTTTACCATGCCTTGGCATCCTAACATTACGTAGAAAAAAAATCAATCCAAAGTACCTTGCAACGAATGTAAAGCTACTAACACTAAATCACCATACCTCCCAAATAAGCTTTTCATTACAAACCCTAAGCAAATTTGAATCCCAGCAAACACAAAATTTAACTCAATGATTATAAACCAGAACATATACAACAACAACAACAACCATACATTTGGGTCATTCAATCATTTGAACCACCATACATTGCACGAATGACATGAACATGAACCAAACCTATAATGCCAAGTTCAAAAAAAAACACAAACAACTGAATCTAAATGGATGAAATGAAAGAGGGGAAAGAGGAGTACCTTGGCAAAACGTCAAAACCCTCGATCTGGCCTCCCAAGAGCTGGATTTAGGATTTAGGGTTCGTGGGAAGAGAGAGGGAGTGGGGAATGGCCACCTGTTGGTTCTGAATGGAGGGAGGAGGAAGAAGGGGGCCGCGGCGCGGCCTCAACTGACCGAACCTCGGCGTTGAGTCGGGCCGCGCTGAGGTTAGCGTCTCGGCGTCAGCTGATCGCACGCCGACCTCTTGGCCCACGAAGCGTTGTTGGGCCGCCTGGGCCGCGCGCCGGATGGTGCCAAGAGCTCGGCGTGACTCTCCACCGCGCCGAAGTTAGGCCTGTGGCGTTGGCTGACACGACGCTGACGTACTGGGCCCCATGCGCTAGCCTCGGAGTCGTCGGTGACGTGGCAAGGACTCGGCGTCGTGTCAGTCGACGCCAACCTTCATACCTCGGCGTGATTTTCTAAGATGCTTAAAAATTGTCTATTTGTAGCAAAAGTTTTGGCAGGGGTCTTTTTGTAAAAAATGTTTTAAAAAAGGGTCAAAATGCAAAAATTTCACACACTCGCCTGCATGCAGCGTTGAGCGCAGACTAGCTACACAGGCATAGGCATAGGCTGGCGTGCACGACTCAGTCCCTCCGTGAAGAGCTAGCAGAGACAGAGACCTGCACCGCGTGGCGCATGCATGCAGCTATGCTGCCGGCGGTTTCTGTTCCGGCCATCCGGGAACTCAATGCTACCTTGTGTTTCTGAACAACACCGTCATACACGTACTCCTCCTACCTGATGCCACTGGCTGGATGCTGCGCTTTTGTATGGTCGCTGTCATGGTCAATTGGTCACGCTCGATGGCAACCGCGTCGTCCTAGTGACCTAGTAGTCCGATCCTAGGAGTAGTTCCTAGCTACCTAGCCACACCCACGCCAGGCGTTGAAAGCATGTGCAGCTAGCTAATGCCTGCGCGTACTGGAAAAAAAAAAACTGACTCTGTCTGAAGCCTCAACAAACATACTCCTATACTCCTAGCGTAGGAGTATTGTTGATGGACGATCGAGTCATGGATGCATGAAAATTAACCAGACACAGTCAAATGATGCATGACCAAAACGTGTACCTCTACACCTGCCGTCAAACACACTAGTAGTGACCAAACTTTGGTCCGCAAAGAACTGCACAAGCCGATCGACGCATAACAGGATATTTGGATGATGGATGCACAGATGCCGGCCACCATTTGAGAGACCGGCCGGCCGCCGGCCACTACCTACATGCATGCATTGATGCGCATGCCGACCACCATCTGTTTACAGAATTGCATACTGACCATCGTGCGTGTTTATCCTATCACCTAGCTACTCTGTCTATCGTATCCTGCTTTAGGACGGTAGCTAGGGGTACGAGTACCCAACAACAAGGACGGCCAAATGACCAAATGAACTGAACTTCCCCTGCACGAACAGACACGGACGCATACAAGAGTATACCTGATCTGATCTATACACACAGTGCGCAAGCAAGATCTGTCGCTCTATCCGGCCGGGATCGGATAGCCAGACCCAGACGTACGGTGGATTATTATTGTTTGTGCGGTTAAAAACCAGCAAAAAGTGCTCCCACGATCGAAATAGTCAGTAGCAGCTAGCAGCTTTGCAAGTGGCCGACCTCTTTGGTTGTTCACATTGACGACCTGCCTGCTGCCGGAAAAGAAGCGACTGCAAATAATAAAGTGTCCAGCGTTTCCATCTGTTGCATTTGCGTATAGGATCGGAGGAGTATATGATAGTACTATAGATACAGCATCTAGCTAGCTAGTGCAGTGAGCTGACAATGCTGCTTTAACCAATAAAACCCCAACGATGCATTATGCATGCGCACTACACCCTGCGGCACTCCTGCTCTAATAAACTAGAACCAGAAACAGCCAGCCGCAGTACAGGGGGGCTAGCTGAGATCACTGATGGGTCACTCACTGTGCTTAGCTTGATCAGATAATGGACGGAGCACTATTGGGCATTGGCCACTCGACCTGCACAAACCAAAAAAGCTATCATATTTTCACGATGCATTTCAAGAATTCAAGTAAACAAAGAGATCGATGGCTGGCTGGATTCCGTTTTATTATCAGTATTCAGTAGCAGAGTGCCAGAGTAGTACTGAAGCAATTCTAGTGGACCATCTGCCAATGCAACATGTAAACTCAGCAGCTATATATACTGCTATAGGCTCGTCAACCTTGGCAAGCCATGGCACTTGCATAGTGCTTTACTTTCATATACTGCTAGTATATCGCTTTGATTTCAGATTTGACTACTGAACGGGTTCAATGGCTTTCACAGATACCACGGCACTTGCGGCTCTCGCTTCTCGAAGAGTCAATGAATCTAAACTCTGACCAAAATTATAGAAAAAAATACGAACATTCATAATACAAAATTAGTATTATTAGATTAGTCATAGAATATATTTTTATAATAAATTTATTTAGAGACATAAATATTAATACTATTTACTGTAAACTTATTCAAACTTGAGCTACTTTGACCGGCACGAATTCCATAATTGCATTCTTTTCTAGACGGAGGAAGTATATACTAGTTTGCAATCAAGTAGTCCTCCGTCCCTGTGAATCATTGCCACGGCTCGAATGTGGGGACTGGGGATTGATCTGATTCAGAGGAGCATCTTTGCCTGTCTCTCTTTCCGGGGCAGCTCTGCTCATCCAAGACATGAAAATGAGCTGTAACCGATCATTTCCATCCTTTTTTCTTTTTTTTATGAAAAAAAGGAAGTGTAGCCGAATGGTATCATGGTGTTGACTTCTGCTAGCCAGCTCCCTCCAACCATGCATCATGTTGAATCTCGGGGAGCAGCTCAGCTGTAATGTAAATTGTAAACTCACATAGTTTAGTACTGTAGACTGTGTGTAGCAACTGTGGCTACATCACCCACAATGCTTGTTTTCTTGCAGGCTGGTAACAAGAAAATGGTTATTATTTCCTTGGATTGACAAGATCCAGCAGGCAGGCGGAGAGAGAGAGAGAGGGTAAACTGTTTACAAGTAGGAAATCATCAGAGAATCTGATAGGGAGACAGACATTCAGGCTTGCTCAGAGTTAGTACAAGTGTGTGTACTATACTAGGTTAAGTTCCATTTGATTAAGTTGGAGTGGATCGATGACGGACACAATTAAGCTCGTTCACAAATTGATCTCGATCACACACACACACCCCCCAAATCAAACTAGTAGAGCTAGCTAGCATGCACACCGGCCTATACATCAGTGAGAAAACAACCAAACCACTCTCTACTACTCTAGCATGGACCTGCGCAATCTTTATACTGCCGGGATATACCTATCAACCACCAGGCATGGACCTGGCACTAGTACTAGGTAGCAACCATGTATTAGTATTGGACACACACATACAGATTTACAATACAAACAGATTCATGCAACAACATAATTAAACGAGCATGTAGATATATTCCAATATGGTATCATAGAACCAGATGCGGTTTCCAGCATGATGTATCAACTTCCCAGCATGCATGTACGCACTCTGATCTGCCCAACCCAACCCAAACCACCAAACCAAACCGGCAAGGCTAGATGCATGTCTTCCTCCTCACGGTCGGTCACGGCTTGCCCTTGTGCTGCGTGTAGATGTAGTCGAGGTGCGCGTCGCCAAGGAGCCGCCTCTCCAAGCACTCGTCGTTCTCCCCCTCGCAAACCGCCGCCGCCTCCTCCTCTGCTCCCATCATCTGCTGATGCAGCCATGCAGGACAGGACATCAAAGATTAGCTTTAGCTGACATCAGCTCTAACCGAGACTTGTAGATTCATTGGGATGGATTTTTCCTTCTCCCTTCGCCTCACCTCTGAGATGGAGAGCTCGTCGCCATTGCCCGCGGCCTCACCTTCCTGAAGCACGAGGCCGCCGTCGGCAGCTGCCGCTGTGGCACCCTTCTCCGCTGCAGAAAGGACAAGAACATCAGGGCAGCTAACGAAGCAGCAGGCCAGCAGCTGGTAGATAGGATGGGGTTAGAAAAGAGCTTCACCAGCCGTGTACGCATGGCACGGCCGGACGAGTGAGGTAGCTAGGTACCTTGGTGAAGAACCAGAGGACGAACGACAGCAGGCTGCAGCGGCAGGAGACGAGCCGCCGCCGCGCCGTGGGAGAAGCAGACGAGGAGGAGGAGCAGCAGGGCAGGAGCCGCGGGTGGCCGAGAGCTGCTGCGGCCACGCCCCATGTCGGCCTCCGAAACGTTGTAAAACTACGCGCTGCGTTGTCCAAGGGGAGCAAAGGAGGAGGGGGAGCTAAGTAGTCAGCGGCTGGTTGGCTGCTGCTGCTCGCTCTGGGACCTTGTTTGTGTTGGCTCTCGGGTGCTCGGGGTCGTGGTGGCGCCGAGGCGGTTCTATTTATAATGCCAGAGGTCCAGAGCTGCTACTGCAAGCGGCGCCCCTCGTCCCAATCTCCCATTCCCTGAAGGAGAGAGGCGGAGGCCGCAAGTCGATCGTCGAAGCACGCACGGTTTGCGGCCGGACGCGCAATGGAGTCGGCCACACGGTACGTTCATAACGTGTACATACAGGCACTGCTTACCCCATATTCGACTTATTTGGCTTTTGTTTTTTAGCCAAAACAATATTTTTCTCTCACAACAATTCAGTCAGAACAGGATTTTTCAGTGAGTTTCAGCCAAGTTTTTGACCAGCGAACGGGGCCACAGAGTTTTGGTTTGGCCTTCTACTAGTAGAGAAACGGGCTTTACTCCCGGTTGGAAAACCCCTTTAGTCCCGGTTTCCCAACCGGGAGCACGAATCAGAGACTAAAGGGCCCATCCTTTAGTCCCGGCTTCTCACCCGGGACTAAAGGTGCACCTTTAGTCCCGGTAGGTAAGACCAACCGGGACTAAAGAGGCCTCCCGGTCTGGCCACGTGGAGCGGCCCTTTAGTCCCGGTTGGTATTACCAACCAGGACTAAAGGTTTCTTTTTTTTTTCTTTTTTTTCTATTTTCAATTGATGATTCGTTTTGATTTTCGAATAGGTTTTCGAATACGCATTCTACGCTGCTAGTAATATACGTATTCTATACGTTTATAATGTTCGAACATTTTGTACAAACTAAAGTATGAAACTAACGTATATATTAAATGCATATGCATATATTGTACGTATTTTATGTATAATATATATATATATATATATATATATATATATATATATATATATATATATATATATTACAAATAAAGCTTGCATTGTATATTCTATCATATCTTTGGGATAACAAATTCACTCCATCTGGTTTGGCTTCCATGTTTCGTTGACGTCATTGTATAACTCGCCGGCGGGGTTGAGGACCTGGTCATTAAGAAATCCTGCTATGGTCTCTTGAAATTGCTTTCAGTTGGTCACGTCGTATGACTTTTTCCTTCAACCATAGAGTCTTCAATAAAAGTTAAAGAAAAATATTATAATATATATATATATATGTATATATATGTGTGTGTTGGTCACGTGATTACTTATATATATGAGCAACAAAAGAAATTGTGAATATATGAATATATTTATATAACGTACTTTGAGGATCTCTTCAGGAGTTCTTTTTGCGTACGCCATGATGAACTCGCAAACATAGTATCCGCAGTAGTTGTTTCCCTGTTCTTGCCTCAGAACCCACTTTTACGAGAAAAAAGATCTGGTGAATTGAAAGCATGCATGGTGTTAATTGAATTATATATATATATGTAGCTAGTACTTACTTTGTGTGCGATTACATCTAGTGGCGCTTTGCAATGTTTCATGTGCTGTTCCTCAATGAAACTTTTCCAAACACTGCGCCCAATAAAATAAAAAATTAATTTGGCCTTTAATAATTGTTGCAGTTAAGAGATCGGGGTATATATAGTTGCTAGAGAGATCAAATTACCCTTGGATAATATCTATCATGTCTTGGTACTTTGTTTGCTCTTTTCTTAACGAGTCTAAGATGCTCAAGCGACTATTGGCCATATCGATGACCATAAATATGCAGTGATTGCTGCATATGTTTTTATACAAAAATATGATCGACATTAATTATTTAACACTCACTTGAAGTTGCAGGGGAAGAGTATGTTCTTGTTTTGTTGGTTCACTAAGAACCTCATGAGATTTTTCTCGAGTTCAGCTTTCCATTGAGGCGGGGGGTTAGGGTGTTTGAATATGACATTTGGATCAATGAAACCAACATCATTATCCTTTCTCTTTCTGAGTTCTGTCATCTCATATCTGCATATATAAAAATAAAGTGTGAGGATATATAATTTATATATATACATGTAGCTTTATATATATACACTTTAATAGTAGAAAATAATCACACTTACAGACAATAGCAGCTAATGAGACTTTTGTCGAGAGAGTCCAGGTGGCATAGTTGGTGTAATTCTATAAACTCGACATATATAATGTCATCACCACGGAAGTAATGTTGGTTTCTAACTCTGACAGGAATAAAGGCCTCTCCCCGTTCACACGCCGCCATGTACCACTTGTTTAGCAGGTACATTTGCGTACCCAGATCACCTAAGGCCTCAGGGTTGCATAGACTCTTTCCATGTTCAAATTTTTTCCAAGGATCCACTTTCAGAGCAAATGGTCCTTCAGCGAGCACTTGGGCAAGGTCCAAACCAGTTTCCTCGTAAAACCGAGCCAGCTCCTCAAAATCGACGTCTAAGTCTAAGTTCGAACCATATTCATTACGAACGACAAGAGGCGGGACTGATTGTTGCGATTGTTGTCCGAGTTGTGCAACACCTTTCCCTAGTCTAGTCTTTTTCTGCGCCGCCTCAAATGACTTGGTGAGAGAGCGGTCGTAGTCCAATTTTGGCAGGGTCTTTTGAGATTCCCACTTTTTCTGGTCCACCTTCTTTCTTAGAAGATCTGGAGGTAGGTAGAAGTACGGTTTCTCCGGGTTCTCCCTCGCTTTTCGTTGCTTTTTCACCTTTTCAAAGAAACTGTCCACATCTTTTTGTACTGCAGCATTTAATTCCTTTTCACTTTTCTCGTAAGACAGTTTTTGGGGAATAATTAGATTAGATGTGGCTTTCTTCTTTGCCGGCTGGTGGGCCAATGGCTTCGTTTGCGAGGCGGACCTCTTAGGAGCTGGCTTCTTCTTAGTCATCAAGGGAGGCGGGGAAGCCGTTGGAGACCTCCTTGGAGGCGTTGGAGACCTCCTTGGAGGTGGCGGCGGTGGCGGCATTGCCACCTGATTTCCCGGAGCACTATGATGATCTGGAGATTGGACAATTGGACTTAGGTTGGCGAAGACCCTGCAGTGTGAGTACAAAAAAGAATAATTAGGTATAAGAAATTGTTATTTTCAATCATGCATGTCAATAGAAAATTAGTGAAATTTTTTTTATTCACTTATGTCCGCACCTATTGTCTGGCAATTGAGGAAGCGGCGGTGGACTAGAGACCCCGGGAATAATGATGTAGCGCTTGCGCCATAGTATGAATGTCTTCTCTGCTTCTCCTAGAGTCTTCTCACCATCACCTTCTGGAATGTCAAGAGTCAGATCACTAAAACCTTTGTTAACTCTATCCACTGAGACGCTAACATATCCAGGTGGTATTATTGCCCCATGAATTCTTGGTGTCTTGGTAGGGTCTAGAGGAGAAAAAACATCGAGAGCCACCATGATTGTGGCATTCTCTTTTGGAATATGTAGCTCACATGATGTAAACGGTGCAGTGATGTCATCCACAGGGAAACGTAGTATTGCGTCATCTTGATTTGGCAACTCCGTGGAAGCGCAACTACTTTTCAACTGATCAGGGGGGCTAATATTAATGTTGATTCCTGCATCTGATGCCTGCCTTTGGGCACTCATTGCTATTTACACTTGCTTTATGATTTTGTCTTGCATTCTAGCTTGCATGTTTTTTTCACGCTCTTGTGCTTGAAGCAATGCCTCCCGTGACTCACGAACATATTCCTCCAACCTGCTGATCCGCGCTGCTTCCTCATCCTTCCTTCTCTGCCGGCTTCTGTAGGTATCTCTGTCGTTAGGGAAACCATGCTCCCAAGAAATGTTCCGTCCTAAACCTCTTGTTTGGCCACTGTGTTCAGCAGTCCCGATGGCATACGTCAGTTCATCCTTCTCTCTATTGGGCCTGAACGCACCATTAGCTTTAGCTTGTAGAGCATAAGATAATCTTTGTGTTGCTCTTTTGAGTTTTGGGCATTGAACCATCTTCCCGGTCTCTAGGTCTAGTCTTCACCCATGAGCAAGAAACCAATTCTTCGCGCGTTTGGGCCAATTGAGTGATTCTGGTGTGATACCCTTGGCAAGAATGTCCGCTTCCATTTTTTCCCACTTAGGAATGGCAGTCGCGTAGCCACCACATCCCATGCTATGGTGGTATACCTTCTGTCGGGCATTCTCTTGGTTCCTTCTAACCCGCTCCTCACCCTCTTCTGATGTCTTGTACTGTATAAAATCATTCCAGTAGGGCGTCAACTTCGCGAGCGGGCCACTAGTATTGAAATTGGGCGTTAGGTTCTTCTTGACGTATTTCGTGTATAGGGATTTCTTCCAAGTCTGGAATTGTGTGGCCATCTTCTTCATAGCCCACTTTCGAACTAGCTCCTTCAATTCACGATCGTTGATATCATCATAATCATCCGCTTGCAACGTGAAATGTTGAAGGATATCATCCCAAATTAAATTCTTATCAAGATCAGAGACAAAACTAACATGAGGCTCATTGATCTTTTGCTTCCATTTACGGGCACTGATCGGAACTCTGTCCCTTACAAGGTACCCACAGTGTTGCATGAATTTCCTTGCATGTGGACCAAGTGGTTCGCCTGTCTCGATATTAAATTCCGATATTATGTAGCGCCCCTCCAATGGGTTTTTCGGGCCTCGAATATTTTTGCTTTTCGCCGTTGTGGTCGTCGATCTAGAGGGCTACGTATAAAAAAAGAATAAATAAATATCATGTGTACACATAATACATGATAGATATTCAAATATATATACAATATTCAAATATATATATAAATATATATATATATACCTCGCTAGTATTTTCTTGCACAATATTTTCTTGGTTTTTTCGAGAGCTAGGTATTGACTCCCGTCATCTACATCCTGCTGGTCACCATCGGCAAATTGACTGTCGGTGTTGATAATATTCATCATTTCTTCATCCATGTTGTCTCTCGGGGCAGCCATCTAGCTTTTACTCCACTAGATATATCTATAAAAAATAAAACATGTTTCAATAAATAACCATCCGTACTAGTTGACCTTGCTTACGTGATCATCTCGGTGAGCATTTCTCCACCGGACGGCACCGTACTTGGCCAAGGAAGAGCTCCAATTCTGCGAGGAAGGGAACACGGTCTTCCATGACTGTTGCGCTCTCCCTCGTAGAATCAAAGCTCCTCCTTGACGTCCGTTACCGCTCGGCAGAGAACATGCTCGCCGAGATGAACACGGTCCGCAAATTCAACTAGTACGGATTTTCTACTATTTTCTAACTATTTTCTAAGTTTTTCATTTGATGGAAAAATTAATTCTAAAAAATAAAAGGCATGATTTCTAAGTATTTCATTTCATGAAAAAATAATTCTAAGGGACCTGCTCGATATCAGCGAGCTCGCGGGCGTTTAGGTTGTCGATGATAGTAACATTTGCAGATGACATTTGTAGGTCAAAACTTATCAAATATCCATCAAATTATAGCTCAAAAACATGTTTCAATAAATAACCATCCGTACTAGTTGACCTTACTGACGTGATCATCTTGGCGAGCATTTCTCCACTGGACGGCACCGTACTTGGCCAAGGTAGAGCTCCGATTCTACGAGGAAGGGAACACGGTCTTCCACGACCGTTGCCGCTATCCCTCGTAGAATCAAAGCTCCTCCTTGACGTCCGTTACCGCTCGGCAGAGAACATGAACACGGTCTGCAAATTCAACTAATACGGATTTTCTACAATTTTCTAACTATTTTCTAAGTTTTTCATTTCATGGAAAAATTAATTCTAAAAAATAAAAGGCATGATTTCTAAGTATTTCATTTCATGGAAAAATAATTCTAAGTGACCTGCTCGATATCGGCGAGCTCACGGGCGTTTAGGTTGCCGAGGATAGTAACATTTGTGACATTTGTAGGTCTAAAGTTATCAAATATCCATCAAATTATAGCTCAAAAATATGTTTCAATAAATAACCATCCGTACTAGTTGACCTTGCTTACGTGATCATCTCGGCGAGCATTTCTCCACTGGACGGCACCGTACGTGGCCAAGGAAGGGAACACGGTCTTCCACGACCGTTGCCGCTCTCCCTCGTAGAATCAAAGCTCCTCCTTAACGTCCATTACCGCTCGATAGAGAACATGCTCGCCGAGCTGATCACGGTCCGCAAGTTCAACTAGTACGGATTTTCTACAATTTTCTAACTATTTTCTAAGTTTTTCATTTCATAAAAACTTAAAATAAAATGTTTAGTCGCGGAGTCGAAACGACCATATTTTGACCTAGCAACGCATTGTCAATTGTCATTGTGTTGCATTGCACCCTGGACCGCAGCAACGAAACGAAAACTGTCTGGCCGGCTGTTCATGCTCCGATTCTATGAACAAAATGCACAAGACAGGAACGCAACCACAAAACCATGACCGGCAGAGCTGAACGACGACGACTGACGCTTGCCTGGCGCTACCGATGGAAAACGAGCCACACCGCTGGGCACCGCAGCCGCGTGGAGTCGATCGACAGCACGAGTTCTCCACCGTCCCGCACGTCGCGTGAGTCGATCGGTAGCTCAAACATACAATGCTCGCCCGGTGAGGCTCGGCAGCGCATACAAGACTCAAACACGCTCTCGGTGAAGGCCGGTGAGGCCGGTGAGCACGAGTCGATCGGCAGCGCGCTCGGAGAAGGCTCAAACACGCAACAGACAGGCACATACAAGAGATCGAAACTAATTACAAGGCTCGGCCGATGAGGCAGCGCGCTCAGAGAAGGCTCGGTGAGCTCTGGTGTGGCAGCGCGGGGAAGACTCGGCCGCCCTCCGGTGAGGCAGCGTGCACAGGGAAGGCTCGGGCGAGCTCCAGTGAGGCAGCGCGGTGAAGGCTCGGCGCGCTCCGGTGAGCACGAGCGAGGTTGGGGCTAGGGACGAGAACGGCGTGCGCTCCAGCAAGGACGAGAGAGGTGCGCTGGCCGGCCGGAGAAGAGGCGCGCTGACGGGGCGAGGGTAGGGTGGTCGCCTGGGAGCGGCGGCACTGCTGGATCGATCTGGTGGAGAAGATGAGGCGACGGTGTGGAGGAGACAGAGAGGAAGAGAACTAGGGCGTGGGTTATAAAGGGATACCTTTAGTCCCGATTGGAGCTACCAACCGGGACTAAAGAATCTTTAGTCCCGGGCTATTATTACAACCGGGACTAAAGGTCTGAGCTTTAGTCCTGGGTGTACCCACAACCCGGGAGTAAAAGGCATTTGGGCGGGCTGTAAAAACTGTAGCTCTACCTTTAGTCCCAGGTGGTTGATCCACCGGGAGTAAAGGGCGATCTGTCCCGGCTAGTGTATACACCCGGGACTAAAGTACCACCTTTAGTCCCGGGTGGTTGATTCACCCGGGAGTAAAGTAAGTTTTTTCCTTTTTTATATATTTCTTTTATATAAATATGTAGAGAGTTATTAATTGCCTAATAAATAAAATATTACCCAAAAAAATATAAAAAAATTCTTTGACTTGGTTTTGCATTGTTATACGCAACAAAAAATTTGTAAACTAAAGTCTTTTGTTTTACTGTATAAATATTTGACATAGTGTAAATAATAATTATAATTTACACCATGCAAAAATATACTAATTTAATTAAAATCATTAAAACTATTGTTTTTCGATAGGAAATTAGTTTTCACATCTTATTAACGTTCATCATTTGGTTTTTCATCACACATTCTCCACGAGAAATCCACGGTCTAGCAGAAAATTCATTTGAATCGTAGAAAATATGAAAACACGACAATAAAATCTGAAGTCGTAATTATTACATAATAGGTCTAATACATCACTATATATATCAAGCAGGCACAATAGTGAACTTTTTCTTAACATATATCCCTTGGTTATGATCGCGCCATAACCATGGAGTGTCCTCATCATTTAACTGGATGCTTGGGTCTTTAGTCACTGTGAAGGGTGGAATTGGGTCATCCTTTTCATAATCTTCTGATATGTCTGACTTGTCTTCAATTCCGATGATGTTTCTTCTCCCTGAAAGAACTATATGGCGCTTTGGCTCATTGATTGGGTCATTGTTGTTTTTCCCTCTCTTCGGTTTTGTAGCCATGTCCTTGACATAGAACACCTGAGTCACATCCTTGGCAAGGACGAACGGTTCGTCTTTGTACCCAATATTGTTGAGGTCCACGGTTGTCATTCCATATTGGTTGTCGACTGCTACCCCGCCTCCAGTCGCCTTTACCCATTGGCACTTGAACAAAGGTACCTTAAAAGTAGGTGCATAGTTTAGTTCTCATATCTCCTCTATGCGGCCATAATATGTTTGCTTATTTCCATTAGGGTCGGTGGCATCTATGCGGACACCACTGTTTTGGTTGGTGCTCCTTTTATCTTGGGCTACTGTGTAAAATGTATTCTCATTTATCTCCTACCCTTTGTATGTGAGGATATGCCACGATGGCTGCCTAGCCAACAAATAAAGTTGCTCATCAATACTCTCATCACCCTGACATTCTTTTTGCAACCAGTTGCTGAAAGTTTCCATGTGCTGACGCGTAATCCAAGCTTCAGACTTCCCTTGAAACTCGAATCGGAGCAACTCTTTATGTGTCTCGATATACGGATCCACCAAAGAGGAGTTTTGCAGAACTGTGTAGTGTGCTTTATTAAAATAATTGTCCTGCATACCAATATATGGTTTCTTTCCTAGTGTCCCCTTTCCACTTAGTCTCCCCTCGTGTCGCGATTCAGGAACACCAATCGGGTCAAGGTCAGGAATAAAGTCAACACAAAACTCAATGACCTCCTCTGTTCCATAGCCCTTGGCGATGCTTCCTTCTGGTCGAGCACGGTTGTGAACATATTTCTTTAGGACTCCCATGAACCTCTCAAAGGGGAACATGTTGTGCAGGAACACAGGACCGAGAATGGTAATCTCCTTGACCAGATGAACTAGGAGGTGTGTCATGATATTAAAGGAGGAAGGAGGGAACACCAACTCAAAGCTGACAAGACATTGAACCACATCATTCTGTAGTTTAGCTAGATCCATTGGATCGATTGCCTTCTGAGAAATTGCATTTATGAATGCACATAGCTTCACGGTGGCTAGATGTACATTTGGAGGTAGAATTCCTCTTAATGCAATGGGAAGCAATTGTGTCATGAGCACGTGGTAGTCATGGGACTTTAAGTTTAGGAATTTCTTCTCTGGCACATTTATTATACCCTTTATATTTCTTCTCCAGATGGTACCTTGATGTTTGCTAGGCATTCAAACATGTTTCCTTCTCTTCTTTGCTAAGAGTGTAGCTGGCAGGACTTAAGTAATGGCGTCCATCATCTGTCTTCTCTGGATGCAGGTTGTCTTGTTCTTTTGAACACCACATGTCCTGTCGTGCTTCTAGTGTGTCCTTAGGCTTCCCATACACACCCATGAAGCCTAACAGGTTCACACAAAGATTCTTCGTCGGGTGCATCACGTCGATCGCGCTACGGACCTCTAGGACTTGCCAATAGGGTAGCTCCCAAAATATCGACTTCTTCTTCCACATGGGTGCGTGACCGTCGGCGTCATTCAGAATAGGTTTGCTGCCATGTGCCTTTCTAAATACTACTTTCACATCCTTCACCATATTGAGTACATCCTCACCAGTTCGGTTGCCCGGCTTGGTCTGGTGGTCTACCTTACCTTTAAAATGCTTGCCTTTCTTTCTTAGGGGGTGATTCACAGGAAGAAATCGACGATGGCCAAGGTACACGGACTTTCGACATTTTTTCAAGAATATACCTTTAATGTCATCGAAACAGTGCGTGCACGCATTATATCCCTTGTTTATTGTCCTGAAAGATTACTTAGAGCAGGCCAATCATTGATTGTTACAAATAACAATGCTCGCAGGTCAAAGTGCTCCTGTTTGTGCTCATCCCACACACGTACACCTGGTCTATTCCACAAAAGTAGAAGTTCTTCAACTAGTGGCCTTAGGTACACATCGATGTCGTTGCCAGGTTGCCTTGGGCCTTGGATGAGCACTGGCATCATAATAAACTTACGCTTCATGCATAACCAGGGAGGAAGGTTGTAGATACATAGAGTAACAGGCCAAGTGCTATGACTACTGCTCTGCTCCCCGAAAGGATTCATACCATCCGTACTTAAAGCAAACCTTAAGTTTCTTGCATCATTTGCAAACTCCGAGAATTCTCTATCGATTGCTCTCCACTGGGACCCATCAGCAGGATGTCTCAACATATTGTCTACCTTACGGTCTTGTTTGTGCCATCGCAACAACTTTGCATGGTCTTTGTTTCTGAACAGACGTTTCAAGCGTGGTATTATAGGAGCATACCACATAATCTTGGCAGGGATTTTCTTCGTGGGACGTTCGCCCTCAACATCACCTAGGGTCATCTCGCCTGATCTTATACCGCGATGCATGACATACCGGGCATGCATCTAACTTCTCGTACTCCTCGCCACGGTAGAGGATGCAGTCATTAGGACATGCATGTATCTTCTGGATTTCTAATCCCAAAGGGCAGACTACCTGTTTTGCTTCGTACGTAGTGGCGGGCAATTCGTTATCCTTCGGAAGCATCTTCTTTTGGATTTTCAGTAACTCCCCAAATCCCTTGTCAGATACACCATTCTTTGCCTTCCATTGCAGCAATTCCAGTGTGGTACCCAACTTTTTCTGCCCCGCATCACAAGTTGGGTATAGCAATTTCTTGTGATCCTCTAGCATGCGCTCGAACTTGATCTTCTCCTTTTCACTTTCGCATTCTCTTTGTGCGTCACGAATGGCCTGACCAAGATCATCAGCGGGCTCATCTTCTACCCCTACCTCTTCTTCAGCTTCCCCCATTGTAGTATCATTGAAGGCCCCATATTCAGCAATAATGTCATTATCGTCCCATTGTTCTTCTTCACCTTCTTCCATTACAACCCCGGTTTCTCCGTGCTTTCGTCCAACAAATATAGTTTGGCATGAAACCCTGACTTCAACAAGTGTGAATGAAGACTCCTTGAGCTAGCATATTCCTTCAAATTCTTACATATGGCACATGGGCAGCACATGAAACCATCATGTTTGTTTGCCTCGGCCACACGTAAGAAAGAATGCACGCCCTCAATGAACTCTTGGGAGCGGCGATCAGCATTGTACATCCAATACCGTCTCATCTGCATTACATGACATACATACCATATTAAAACCTAGAACATAATTAGTTAATTATACGACATGCATGCCACCACACAAGGTATTAATTTATGAAAGTCTCGCTACAATGTAGACAATCCCAACTATCACTAAAAAAACTAAAGCTAAAATGCACTTCAGCAGCATAAGGATTTCGCGACCAATCCCAACTAAAACAGACAGATCATGCGTTTGTTCAACATCTATGGGCTTCTTCCGTAGGATCACTGCCTCATCAGCCGCCGTAACCGCCTGTGCAAGAGAGTTTTGCACAGTGTTCAACATACTCTTCCTCCCAGTACCAGCCTGAACATCCAGTGCCATCCACTGAAATTAAAACAAAAAATTAGAACTTTAATCACAATCATCATGAAAATAAGTATAAATTAACCATAATCATCAAATACGACAAAATAACTCACATTGCGATCCGAACACTTGTAGAAGATACGGCCCTTGTTGGGACACTCCTTCCTCACCCGGTACTCCATCACAATCTTCTCCTCACACTTGCCGCATGCAATGAGAGGGAGGTCCGGCCTCAGTCGCTTTGTAACCCGATGAGAGGCCGAGGACCCAGAAGCAGTTGCCATCTACTCTCTATACTAATTTTTAATATAATATAAATTTCTCATTTTATAAACAAATAAAATTAAAAAAACTCTAAAATTCTCTATATCTCTAAAGCATGAAGTGGGCTATGCATGCTAGAAATGAAAGCTCAATACTAGTTCTGAATAACTACTTTAACCTTCTTCATCCAAATATGCAAACTTTAAAGTGATTTTGAGCTTAAATGGCTTACAAATAAAAAAAATCTACCATAAAAAAACCACATATATCTAGTCCACAAAATGAAATAAGCTACTGATGAAACATGAGAGTATAAAGTTGGTAACCTTTAGAACCGAAGAATCAATGGAGGAATGGAAGAAATCTTGTGATCACCGAAGAAGAGAGGCCGGCGATGAAGCAAGAACACTGAGCTCGAAGTGGCTCGGGCTCTGGGAGGAACAAGGGGTATATAGGAGGGGAACTGTAGTCCCGGTTGTATACAGAAACCGGGACTAAATGTCCCTTTCTAGTCCCGGACGGAGCCTCTAGCCAGGAGTAGACTTTTACTCCCGGTTGGAAGTACAAACCGGGAGTAAAAGTGAACCTTTAGTCATGGTTGGTAGCTCCAACCAGGACTAAAGGTCACCTGTAGCAAAAGCCTGCCGCAGTAGTCGTTGGGCAGGGACCTTTAGTCCCGGTTGGAGCTACAAACCGGGACTAAAGGTCTGTCTACTCTCGGGCGTGAAAAATACCGAGACTAAAGCCAAATTTCGAGGTGGGATCAAAGGTCGTTTCTCTACTAGTTATCTATATAGTAAAATACATACATTGACGGTGCTCGAATTTGGAACGGGGTGTCATATCTAGGTCTCCAAACTACTATCAGAGTACACATTTAATAAGTTCCTAAACTTACTAATCATGTCACCTGAAGTCCAAATTACCATAACATGAGTTAAGCTCACTTGTGTGGCGGCATGCTCATAACACCTTGAGACTTGAGGTCCAAATTACTGAATGGCAAATCACCGATTCAAATTCTCAACATATGTTCAGATCTAAGAGCTAGTCTAAATGGATCTACATCCATGCCGGTATGCTGATATGGTGTGCTTACATGTGGAGCCCATATGTCAGCTTCATCTTTCTTCTCCATCCCTCTATCCCCTGAGCTCCATCTCTTCTAGTGAGCTTGTGGCTCGGGACCATCAAAGCTTGAGAGAGACGGCTGTGGTTGGTAGCTACACAACTAGGGCCGGCACGTCTGGAGGCTTGGGTTGGTACGCATATGACCATGGAACCCATGGAGATGTCCTTGCATATGGACATAGGTCTAGACCCATCTAAGACCCGAACATAGGTTGATGATTTGAACTATTTGTGAGTTTAGGGACCAGGATCATATAACTAAACAGGCTAGTTTGAGGACCTAATACTAGTATAGAAACAAGCTTTACTCCCGGTTGGGAAATCCCTTCAGTCCCGGTTTCCCAACCGGGAGCACGAATGCGGGACTAAAGGGCCCCACCTTTAGTCCCGGTTTCTATTCCGGGACTAAAGGTCCACCTTTAGTCCCGGTTGGTAATACCAATCGGGACTAAAGAGGCCTCCCAGCCTGGCCACGTGGGCCGACCCTTTAGTCCCGGTTGGTATTACCAACCGGGACTAAAGGTTTTCTTTTTTTCTTTTTTTTGTTTCTATTTTCAATTGATGATTCGTTTTGGTTTTTGAATAGGTTTTCGAATACGCATTCTACGCTGCTAATAATATACATATTATACACGCTTATAATGTTTGAACATTTTGTACAAACTAAAGTATGAAACTAACGTATATATTACATGCATATACATATATTGTACATTATTTTATATATATATAATATGTATATATATATATTACAAATAAAGCTTGCATTGTATATTCTATCATATCCTTGGGATAACAAATTCACTCCATCTGGTTTGGCTTCCATGTTTCGTTCATATCATTGTAGAACTCACCGGCAGGGTTTAAGACATGGTCATTAAGAAATCCTGCTATGGTCTCTTGAATTGCTTTCAGTTGGTCACGTCGTATGACTTTTTCCTTCAACCATAGAGTCTTCAATAAAAGTTAAAAGAAAAGTGTGTGTATATATATATATATGTGTGTGTGTGTGTGTGTGTGTGTGTGTGTGTGTGTGTGTGTTGGTCACGTGATTACTTATATATATGAGCAATAAAAGAAATTATGAATATATGAATATATTTATATAACGTACTTTGAGGATCTCTTCAGGAGTTCTTTTTGCGTACGCCATGATGAACTCGCAAACATAGTATCCGTAGTAGTTGTTCCCCTGTTCTTGCCTCAGAACCCACTTTTACGAGAAAAAAGATCCGGTGAATTGAAAGCATGCATGGTGTTAATTGAATTATATATATATATATAAATGTAGCTAGTTCTTACTTTGTGTGCAATTACATCCAGTGGCGCTTTGCAATGTTTCATGTGGTGTTCCTCAATGAAACTTTTCCAAACACTGCGCCCAATAAAATAAAAAATTAATTTGGCCTTTAATAATTGTTGCAGTTAAGAGATCGGGGTATATATAGTTGCTAGAGAGACCAAATTACCCTTGAATAATATCTATCATGTCTTGGTACTCTGTTTGCTCTTTTCTTAACGAGTCTAAGATGCTCAATCGACTATTGGCCATACGATGACTATCAATATCCAGTGATTGTTGCATATGTTTTTATACACAAATATGATCGACATTAACTAGAGTCAACATATATATATATATATATATATATATATATATATATATATATATATATATATATATATATATATATATATATATAGATCGCTTAGCTAGTAAGCAAATAATTGAACAAATATCCATATAATCGACATTAATTATTTAACACTCACTTGAAGTTGTAGGGGAAGAGTATGTCCTTATTTTGTTGGTTCACTAAGAACCTCATGAGATTTTTCTCGAGTTCAGCTTTCCATTGAGGCGGGGGATTAGGGTGTTTGAATACGACATTTGGATCAACAAAACCAACATCATTATCCTTTCTCTTTTGAGTTCTGTCATCTCATATCTGCATATATAAAAATATAGTGTGAGGATATATAATTTATATATATACATGTAGCTTTATATATATACACTTTAATAGTAGAAAATAATCACACTTACAGACAATAGCAGCTAATGAGACTTTTGTCGAGAGAGTCCAAGGTGGCATAGTTGGTGTAATTCTAAAAACTCGACATATATAACGTCATCGCCACGGAAGTAATGTTGGTTTCTAACTCTGACAGAAACAAAGTTCTCTCCCCGTTCACACGCCACCATGTACCACTTGTTTAGCAGGTACATTTGCTGTACCTAGTTCACCTAAGGCCTCAGGGTTGTATAGACTCTTTCCATGTTCAAATTTCTTCCAAGGATCCACTTTCGGAGCAGATGGTCCTTCAGCGAGCACTTGGGCAAGGTCCAAACCGGTATCCTCGTAAAACCGAGCCAGGTCCTCAAAATCGACGTCCAGTAAGTCTAAGTTTGAACCATATTCATTAGGAATGACAAGAGGGGGGACTGATTGTTGCGATTGTTGTCCGAGTTGTGCAACACCTTTCCCTGCTCTAGTCTTTTTCTACGCCACCTCAAATGACTTGGTGATAGAGCGGTCGTAGTCCGATTTTGGCAGGGTCTTTTGAGATTCCCGCTTTTTCTAGTCCACCTTCTTTCTTAGAAGATCTGAAGGTAGGTAGAAGTACGGTTTCTCCGGGTTCTACCTCGCTTCTCGTTGCTTTCTTACTTTTTCAAGGAAACTATTCACATCTTTTTGTACTGCAGCATTTAATTCCTTTTCACTTTTCTCGTAAGACAGTTTTTGGGGAATAACTGGATTAGAGGAGGCTTTCTTCTTTGCCGACTGGTGGGCCAACGACTTCGTTTGCGGGGTAGACCTCTTAGGAGCTGGCTGCTTCTTGATCATCAAGGGAGGTGGGGCAGCCATTGGAGACCTCCTTGGAGGCGTTGGAGACCTCCTTGGAGGTGGCGGTGGTGGCGGCGTTGCCACCTGATTGCTCGGAGCACTATGATGATCTGGAGATTGAATAATTGGACTTAGGTTGGCGGAGGCCCTGCTGTGTGAGTACAAAAAAGAATAATTAGGTATAAGAAATTGTTATTATTAATCATGCATGTCAATAGAAAATTAGTGAAAAAATTGTTTCGTTCACTTTTGTCCGCACCTATTGTCTGGCAGTTGAGGAAGCGGCTGTGGACTAGAGACCCCGGGAATAATGATGTAGCGCTTGCGCCATAGTATGAATGTCTTCTCTGCTTCTCCTAGAGTCTTCTCCCCATCACCTCCTGGAATGTCAAGAGCCAGATCACTAAAACCTTTGTTAACTCTATCCACTGAGATGCTAACATATCCAGGTGGTATTATTGCCCCATGGATTCTTGGTGTCTTGGTAGGATCTGGAGGAGAAAAAACACCGAGAGCCACCATGATTGTGGCATTCCCTTTTGGAATATGTAGCTCACATGATGTAAACGGTGCAGTGATGTCATCCACGGGGAAACGTAGCATTGCGTCATCTTGATTTGGCAACTCCGTGGAAGCGCAACTGCTTTTCAACTGATCAGGGGGGCTAATATTAATGTTGATTCCTGGATCTGATGCCTGCCTTTGGGCACTCATTGCTATTTGCACTTGCTTTATGATTTCATCCTGCATTCTAGCTTGCATGTCTTTTTACGCGCTCCTATGCTTGAAGCAATGCCTCCCGTGACTCACGAACATATTCCTCCAACCTGCTGATCCGCGCTGCTTCCTCATCCTTCCTTCTCTGCCGGCTTCTGTAGGTATCTCTGTCGTTAGGGAAACCATGCTCCCAAGAAATGTTCCTGTCCTAAACCTCTCGTTCGGCCACTGTGTTCAGCAGTCCCGATGGCATACGTCAGTTCATCCTTCTCTCTATTGGGCCTGAACGCACCAATAGCTTTAGCTTGTAGAGCATAAGAAAATCTTTGTGTTGCTCTTTCGAGTTTTGGGCCATGAACCAGCTTCCCGGTCTCTAGGTCCAATCTTCCCCCATGAGCAAAAAACCAATTCTTCGCGTGTTTGGGCCAATTGAGTGATTCTGGTGTGATACCCTTGGCAAGAATGTTCGCTTCTATTTTTTCCCACTTGGGAATGGTAGTCGCGTAGCCACCTGATCCCATGCCATGGTGGTATACCTTCTGTTGGGCATTCTCTTAGTTCCTTCTCACCCGTTCCTCACCCTCTTCCGATGTCTTGTACTGTATAAAATCATTCTAGTAGGGCCTCAACTTCGCGAGCGGGCCACTAGTATTGAAATTGGGCGTTAGGTTCTTCTTGACGTATTTCGTGTATAGGGATTTCTTCCAAGTCTGGAATTGTGTGGCCATCTTCTTCATAGCCCACTTTCGAACTAGCTCCTTCAATTCATCATCGTTGATATCATCATAATCATCCGCTTGCAATGTGAAATGTTGAAGGATATCATCCCAAATTAAATTCTTATCAAGATCAGAGACAAAACTAACATGAGGCTCGTTGATCTTTTGCTTCCATTCACGGGCACTGATCGGAAGTCTGTCCCTTACAAGGCACCCACAGTGTTGCACGAATTTCCTTGCATGTGGACCAAGTGGTTCTCCTGTCTCGATATTGAATTCCTGATATTATGTAGCGCCCCTCCAATGGCTTTTTTGGGCCTCGAATATTTTTGCTTTTCGCCGTTGTGGTCGTCGATCCAGAGGGCTACGTATAAAAAAAGAATAAATAAATATCATGTGTACACATAATAGATGATAGATATTCAAATATATATATATATAATATTCAAATATATATATAAATATATATACCTCGCTAGTATTTTCTTGCACAATATTTTCTTGATTATTTTCAAGAGCCAGGTATTGACTCCCGTCATCTACATCCTGCTGGTCATCATCGGCAAATTGAGTGCCGGTGTTGATAATATCCATCATTTCTTCATCCATGTTGTCTCTCGAGGCTAGCCATCTAGCTTTTACACCACTAGATATATCTATAAAAAATAAAAACCATATAACTATAAAATGGATCGAGTCATGTGCTTAAATTTAATTAAATAACTACACTCGAAATTCAAGTCTCCAAAGCATAACTTTGATTTCTTATTTTCTAGAAATCCATACACTAGTCATGCATATGCTATTTAATGGATAGAGCTAGGGGATTAAACTTAAATAATTATAGAATTTAGGGTTATTATTTACGCCGAGCTCTGGTTAGGGTTTGCATGCGCGGAACTTGATTAGGTATATATAAGAGTTTGGAGTGGAGCTCGGCCGGGTTAGGATTAGGAGCGAGTTCAGGATATTAGGTTATATATATCCTGATCTACATTGGTGTATATAAATATATCAAAATTCATGTCACCCTAATTATGAAGAATCAAATATATATAACTATAGAATTCAAGGTTATTATTTACGCCTTTGTTAGGGTTTAGAGCGGAGCTCGGCCGGGTTAGGGTTTGGAGCGGAGCTTAGGATATTAGGATATATATCAACATTAATGTCAATATATCAAAATTCAGATATATATACCAAAAAATTCATAGCACTAATAAAAACAATCTTTTCAATTGTGACGAAGATTCTAATATATTTCTACAACTATATATTGTAGTACACTACTACATTTTTTCTACAATTCATCCACTCAACATTTTTTCTATATATATATATATTATATTTAAGTAAACTACTACTATTTTCTATACACACTGTTGCTCACATATAGCACGGCGAGCACAATTATGTACCATGCTTAAGTTACTACAATATATAGTTACTTTTAGTATCCAAATAAATTAACTCAAGTGCTGATATATATGTACCATGCTTAAGTTAGCAAGTCTAAATTTTTTTATATATTTGCAACCAAGATGAGTGGTTTGAATAAATTTGCGTTCATCTGAACCATTATTAAAACTAGTTGTTTTTTAAAGAAATGAATGAACTTTTGGTTGATATTTGAAGAAAAATACATTGAGTTAATACAATCATCTTGAAAATACTCTCCACCCTAGATATATCATGCACACAAGCACGGTAAATGGATAATAACCTGTAAATAAAGGAGATGAAAAATTTTCTTTTCGATACTAAATCATTCCTGCAAAGCAACAGGCAACAAGCAAGTAGTAGCTGCCGCTCCCAATAGGACTAGCAGTTTCAGACTCTACTAATTGCAAGCACGATGGCGAGACGAGCACGAGCACAAGCACGGTGAGGAGATCAAGGACGACGAGGGTGGAGGATGACGAGCACGTGGAGCCGGCCAGGACAAGGCGCGCGTGCGCGTAGAGCCAGCCGCTAGGGACGAAGGACGAGCTCGAGGCGCAGTGCTGGCCGGAGGTGATCTCTCGATGACGAGGATGAGCGCGCGGCGACAGGGACAACGACGAGCGTTCTGACAAAGGGGACGACGATGAGTGCTCCGGTGCTCCGGTGAAGGGGACGACGAGGATGAACACGCGGCGATGACGAGTAGGTAGGCACGCGCGTGGACGACGACGACGATGGAGGCGGTTTCAGATCAGATCTGGGTGAGGGCAAGGACGATGGTGGCGGATTTGGATCTGCGCGTCGCGCTCGGATGGGAGAGGCGTGAGCTGGGCCGCCGGCAGAGACAGCGAGAGAGGTGCACGTGTGTGGAGGTGGTGCTGGAGGCGATAAGGAGCAGTGGCAGGCGCGGTGGCTCTCGGCGAAGAACAAGAGATGATGGAGGGGGAAAAGAGAGGAGGCGCTATATAGGGGGACCTTTAGTCCCGGGTGAAGCCACAGCTCGGGACTAAAGGTCCTTTAGTTCTGGGTGATGGTTAGGTGAAGCCACAGCCCGGGACTAAAGGTCCTATAGTTCCGGGTGATGGTTAGAACCAGGACTAAAAGTCTGACCTTTAGTCCCAGGGTGCAGCCACGCCCCGGGAGTAATGGGAATTTTGGCGGGCCGCGAAAATAAAGCCCATCTTTAGTCTCAGGGTGGTTGATCAACCCAGGAGTAAAGGTGAGCTGCAGTTTGGCTTCCCGCCGGTTTCTAGAAGTTTTTCCTTTTTTATATATTTCTTTTATATAAATATGCAGAGAGTTGTTAATTGCCTAGTAAATAAAATATTAGCAAAAAAATTACAAAAAGAATTCCTGGACCTGGTTTTGCATTATTGTACATAAGAAAAATCTGTAACCTAAACTCTTTTGTTTTACCGTATAAATATTTAACATAGTGTAAATAATAATCATAATTTTCACCATGCAAAAATGTACTACTTAATTAAAATCATTAAAACTATTGCTTTTCGATAGGAAATTAGTTTTCACATCTTATTGACGTTGAAAATTCATTTAAACCGTAGAAAATATGAAAACACGACAAAAAATCTGAAGTCACAATTATTACATAATAGGTCTAATACATCACCATATCAAGCCGGGACTAAAACAATTTTTTCACTAATTTTTTCACATCAGATGCATTGCTTTTGCTTTTTGCTTTGTGCGACATGGAAATCCCACCATCAAACACAAATTTAATCTGAACATAGAAAAAAAGGAAACACCTAATAAACATCTCTGAATTCACAATTATTACATAATACCTCTAATACACACTATTAAACATCACTATATATATCAAGCGGGCACAGTAGTGAACTTCTTCTTAACGTATATCCCTTGGTTATGATCGCGCCGTAACCATGGAGTGTCCTCATCATTTAGCTAGGATGCTTGGGTCTTTGTTCACTGTGAAGGGTGGAATTCGGTCATCCTTTTCATAATCTTCTGATATGTCTGACTTGTCTTCAATTCCGACGATGTTTCTTTTCCCTGAAAAGAACTATGTGGCGCTTTGGCTCATTGATTGGGTCGTTGTTGTTTTTCCCTCTCTTCGGTTTTGTAGACATGTCCTTGACATAGAACACCTGATTCACATCCTTGGCAAGGACGAACGGTTCGTCTTTGTACCCAATATTGTTGAGGTCCACGGTTGTCATTCCATACTGGTTGTCGACTGCTACCCCGCCTCCAGTCACCTTTACCCATTGGCACTTGAACAAAGGTACCTTAAAAGTAGGTGCATAGTTTAGTTCCCATATCTCCTCTATGCGGCCATAATATGTTTGCTTATTTCCATTAGGGTCGGTGGCATCTATGCGGACACCACTGTTTTGGTTGGTGCTCCTTTTATCTTGGGCTACTGTGTAAAATGTATTCCCATTTATCTCGTACCCTTTGTATGTGAGGATATGCCACGATGGCTGCCTAGCCAACAAATACAATTGCTCATCAATACTCTCATCACCCTGACATTCTTTTTGCAACCAGTCGCTGAAAGTTTCCATGTGCTGACGCGTAATCCAAGCTTTAGACTTCCCTAGAAACTTGGATCGGAGCAACTCTTTATGTGTCTCGATATACTGGACCCACCAAGGAGGAGTTTTGTAGAACTGTGTAGTGTGCTTTATTAAAATAATTGTCCTGCGTACCAATATATGTTTTCTTCCCTAGTGTCCCCTTTCCACTTAGTCTCCCCTTGTGTCGCGATTCAGGAACACCAATCGGGTCAAGGTCGGGAATAAAGTCAACACAAAACTCAATGACCTCCTCTGTTCCATAGCCCTTGGCGATGCTTCCTTCTGGCCGAGCACGGTTGTGAACATATTTCTTTAGGACTCCCATGAACCTCTCAAAGGGGAACATGTTGTGCAGGAACATAGGACCGAGAATGCTAATCTCCTTGACCAGGTGAACTAGGAGGTGTGTCATGATATTAAAGAAGGAAGGAGGGAACACCAACTCAAAGCTGACAAGACATTGAACCACATCATTCTATAGTATTAGCTAGATCCATTAGATCGATTGCCTTCTGAGAAATTGCATTGAGGAATGCACATAGCTTCACTGGTGGCTAGACGTACATTTGGAGGTAGAATTCCTCTTAATGCAACTGGAAGCAATTGCTGTCATAAGCACGTGGCAGTCATGGGACTTTAAGTTTAGGAATTTCTTCTCTGGCACATTTATTATACCCTTTATATTCGAGGAGAATCCAGATGGTACCTTGATGCTTGCTAGGCATTCAAACATGCTTTCCTTCTCTTCTTTGCTAAGAGTGTAGCTGGCAGGACTTAAGTAATGGCGTCCATCATCTGTCTTCTCTGGATGCAGGTTGTCTCGTTCTTTCAAACACCTGCAGGTCCTATCGTGCTTCAAGTGTGTCCTTAGGCTTCCCATACACACCCATGAAGCCTAGCAGGTTCACACAAAGATTCTTCATCAGGTGCATCACGTCGATCGCGCTACGGACCTCTAGGACTTGCCAATAGGGTAGCTCCCAAAATATGGACTTCTTCTTCCACATGGGTGCATGACCGTCGGCGTCATTTCGGAACAGGTTCGCTGCCATGTGCCTTTCCAAATACTACTTTCACATCCTTGACCATATTGAGTACATCCTCACCAGTTTGGTTGCCCGGCTTGGTCTGGTGGTCTACCTTACCTTTAAAATGCTTGCCTTTCTTTCTTAGGGGGTGATTAGCAGTAAGAAATCGACGATGGCCAATGGTACACGACCTTTCAACATTTTTTCAAGAATATACCTTTAATGTCATCGAAACAGTGCGTGCATGCATTATATCCCTTGTTTGATTATCCTGAAAGATTACTTAGAGCAGGCCAATCATTGATTGTTACGAACAACAATGCTCGCAGGTCAAAGTGCTCCTGTTTGTGCTCATCCCACACACGTACACCTGGTCTGTTCCACAAAAGTAGAAGTTCTTCAACTAGTGGCCTTAGGTACACATCGATGTCGTTGCCTAGGTTGCCTTGGGCCTTAGGATGAGCACTAGCATCATAATAAACTTATGCTTCATGCATAACTAAGGGAGGAAGGTTGTAGATACATAGAGTAACATGCCAAGTGCTATGACTACTGCTCTGCTCCCTGAAAGGATTCATACCATCCGTACTTAAAGCTAACCTTAAGTTTCTTGCGTTCATTTGCAAACTCCGAGAATTCTCTATCGATTGCTCTCCACTGGGACCCATCAGCAGGGTGTCTCAACATATTGTCTACCTTACGGTCTTCTTTGTGCCATCACAACAACTTTGCATAGGTCTTTGTTTCTGAATAGACATTTCAAGCGCTGGTATTATAGGAGCATACCACATAATCTTGGCAGGGATTTTCTTCGTGGGACGTTCACCCTCAACATCACCAGGGTCATCTCGTCTGATCTTATACCGCGATGTATGACATACCGGGCATGCATCTAACTTCTTCGTACTCCTCGCCACGGTAGAGGATGCAGTCATTAGGACATGCATGTATCTTCTGGATTTCTAATCCCAAAGGGCATACTACCTGTTTTGCTTCGTACATAGTGGCGGGCAATTCGTTATCCTTCGAAAGCATCTTCTTTTGGATTTTCAGTAACTCCTCAAATCCCTTGTCAGATAGACCATTCTTTGCCTTCCATTGCTAGCAATTCCAGTGTGGTACCCAACTTTTTCTGCCCCGCAGTCACAAGTTGGGTATAGCTAATTTCTTGTGATCCTCTAGCATGCACTCGAACTTGATCTTCTCCTTTTCACTTTCGCATTCTCTTTGTGCGTCACGAATGGCCTGACCAAGATCATCAGCGGGCTCATCTTCTGCCCCTACCTCTTCTTCAGCTTCCCCCATTGTAGTATCATTGAAGGCACCATATTCAGCAATAATGTCATCATCGTCCCATTGTTCTTCTTCACCTTCTTCCATTACAACCCCGATTTCTTCCGTGCTTCGTCCAACAAATATAGTTTGGCATGAAACCCGACTTCAACAAGTGTGAATGAAGAATCCTTGAGCTAGCATATTCCTTCAAATTCTTACATATGGCACATGGGCAACACATGAAACCATCGCGTTTGTTTGCCTCGGCCACACGTAAGAAAGAATGCACGCCCTCAATGAACTCTTGGGAGCGGCGATCAGCATTGTACATCCAATGTCGGCTCATCTGCATTACATGACATACATTCCATATTAAAACCTAGAACATAATTAGTTAATTATACGACATGCATGCCACCACACAAGGTATTAATTTATGAAAGTCTCGCTACAATGTAGACAATCCCAACTACCTCTAAAAAACTAAAGCTAAAATGCACTTCAGCAGCATAAGGATTTCGCGACCAATCCCAACTAAAACAGAAAGATCATGCATTTGTTCAACATCTATGGGCTTCTTCCGCAGGATCACTGCCTCATCAGCCACCGTAGCCACCTTTGTAAGAGAGTTTTGCACGTGTTCAACATACTCTTCCTCCCAATACCAGCCTGAACATCCAGTGCCATCCCACTGAAATTAAAACAAAAAATTAGAACTTTAATCACAATCATCATGAAAATAAGTATAAATTAACCATAATCATCAAATGCGACAAAATAACTCACATTGCGATCCGGACACTTGTAGAAGATACGGCCCTTGTTGGGACACTCCTTCCTCACCCGGTACTCCATCACAATCTTCTCCTCACAATTGCCGGATGAAACATGAGAGTATAAAGTTGGTAACCTTTAGAACCGAAGAATCGATGGAGGAATCGAAGAAATCTTGTGATTACCGACGATGAGGAAGAAGAGAGGCCGGCGATATAAAGCAAGAACACTGAGCTCGAAGTGGCTCGGGCTCGGGGAGGAAGAAGGGGTATATAGGAGGGGACCTTTAGTCCCGATTGGAGACAGAAACCGGGACTAAAGGTCCCTTTCTAGTCCCAGACGGAGCCTCCAGCCGAGAGTAGACTTTTACTCCTGGTTGGAGGGACCAACCGGGAGTAAAAGTTAACCTTTAGTCCCGATTGGTAGCTCCAACCGGGACTAAAGGTCCCCTGTAGCAAAAGCCTGCCGCAGTAGCCGTTGGGCAGGGACCTTTAGTCCCGGTTGGAGCTACCAACCGGGACTAAAGGTTTCTCTAGTCCCGGGCGCAAAAAATATCGAGACTAAAGCCAAATTTCGAAGTGGATCAAAAGTCGTTTCTCTACTAGTGTAAACAGGTGATTTGTATGTTTAGAGACCAAGATGACACAGGCAAACAAGTTTGAGGACCAAAACGGAACGTTTACGAGTTTAGGAATCGAGATGACACAAATGAACAAGTTTGAGGACCTAAATGAGCGATTCACGGGTTTAAGAACCAGGATAACGTAGCCAAACAAGTACGAGGAGTGCCGGTGGACTTTACTTTTGAATTTATGATAAATTTCTAGTATGTGAAATTTTGAAAGAAGACGTTACCGACGTTAAAAAAACAAACTTCAACGGGACTAAAAGTTACACTATAATATACTATATAGCCAACAAGCAGAAATTATCAGTGTGTGAATGTGGTTGTTGTAATCAGAACGTCGAACCGATCGAGTAGTGTTGCACTGTATATACCTTGTAACGCAAAGGATATTCTCTCTTTACCTTTAGAAGCCGGCCACTCCGACGAAATTAAAGGAGGAAACACTAAGCAGAAATGGTGAAATGTAGGGTTCAGACGTGCAGTACTAGACTCTACTATATTAGTAAACGTTTACTAATAATGGTGCCTCGGTCTGCTGATCCCAAAAAGAAAATAGAAGTCTTCATTGACTTGAGATCACACAAATGCATGCTTACGCACAGCACAGCCATAGCTGCTGCCGTCCGTCCCCGTCGATGGAGGCAGAGGCAGGGAAGAAGCCAAGAAGGTGCTGGTGCGGGAAAGGCAGAGACTTCTGGAACCTTTCCAAGCTTTGTTGAGCCACTCAAGTTGCGTGCTCGCTCTCTCTTTTCCTTCCTTAGTTGGTTCTCCACCTCCGGAGAACGTGCTCGCTTGAAACAGAGCAGGAAAAAACCGCCATCCCTTCCACTTCCATTCCATGTACTCGTTGCGAGTTAACGTTAGCGGACAACCTTGTTTGTACCGTCGCCATCCACACATTGTTGCGCCTAATTATTCCGTGTCTCGTTTTCACACTCTAGCTAGTGTATGTATCAGAGACGTGTAGTCAAGTGCCAGCTTGAAAAGAGCAGAAACAGAAACCTATTGGCCAAAATCTGTTGCACACTAGTCACTAGCTAGCTAGTACTGGCCCTGTTCATTTCCTTCCATGAGCATTCCGAATCCGAGGTGGTGGTGGCTGGCTTGCCGCCGTGCCAGTGTGCATCTGTTGTGTTGACATGGTGCTCTAGCTAGTGCGTGCACGGCCCCATGCATGCCCCACCATGCACCGTTGACCGCCATACATGTCCGGGGTGGGTGGCCTGGTCCACCCTAACATGCACACACTGATCAGCTCAGCTGGGCAGTAGCTACCAGCCTACCATGTTGTGTTCTGCGCGCTCTGCCTGCCTGCCACCCCGACTCTGGGTGCATGGCCTCGCTGCATCATTTGCTTGACGCCACGCCAATTTCTCGTTCCAGCAGTCCGACCGCACGTCTCGCTGCTCCGCGATCGGTGCCCACTCCCCACCCACGTATCGACGCACATGTGTGCCTATTCCTCTCTCTCACGTCGTGCTCGTCGCTTTCGTACAGCCATATCCGGCTTCCGGCTCCGGCCAGCCTACTCTGGGACGACGTCGTCAGTGCGCTCGCCTGCCAGAGTGCTGGTATCAGTACTGTGCTGGTGGCGCGGCCCGTGATCGACGGGCGGACGGTGCGCCGGCCGGTCCGGCCATTTCGATCGGCTTTCGCACCGGGTTTGTTTGTGGACGACGCCGCGGCCTTTCCATCCATCGTCGTCAACGGCCGACTCGATCCGGCCGGCCTCTGTAGCTTTCAGAGTCAGCTAGCTGTATCATCGGCAGGCACTAGCAAGTCAGGGTCGGAGACACGGGCCGGACGACAGGGACGTACGTGGCGTGGGTGCGCAGTGGCGGAGCATGGAGCCAAACAAAGCAGGGGCCAGTCAAGCTACAAGCGTACAACTTTGAGAGTATTAGCTTACATCTAGCATAACCAAGTGATGTAGGCTTGGACGTTTTACAGTGGATGCGTGTTAACTTTCCTACTTCTGGGCGTCAGTCACAGAGCTGATTCAGAGTTGCAGTGGCCAGAGTGTGGATGAAGGGGGGGCCAGTGCCCAGCTTCGCCTCCACTGGCCTCCGCCAGTGTGGGTGCGCAAAGGCACAGGCGCACAGCGCCGCGCCGTGACAGAGACGACAGAGCCACCGCCGCCGCCGTTCCAGCCCGGCGGGCGCGCGGCGCGCTGCTCCCGAGTCCCATCTGCAAATTGCTAGTGGAAGCAGTCGCCGGAAATGCCTGCGAAGAACTTGGGCACGCGTGCGTGCGTGCATGGACTGCGCGGCGTGTGTGCATGTCACTGTTGCACGCAGTCTGGTTCGTAGCTGTACGTATGTCACTGTTGCACGCGTCCTGCTGCAAGTCTAAAATGGCGTGCATGCAGTTGCACACGCCTATCGTTTCCTGCTTATCCCATCGAACTAACTGGTGGGTGCGTGCGTGCAGTGTGCATATCGGCATATCCGAGATCCATCCGGCGACGACCATGGAAACTGAGAAAAGGAGACCAAAGAAGCTGCACTCTGGTTGATATGTAGAACCTCAAAGAGATATATGGTGATATAAACTGATAATGGAAAGACGCTTGTCCAAGCTTCTGAACGTGCGATATCACTCAGAGGTGAACTAAACTAGACGTACATAATTCTAACCATGACATCGTATAGAAACTAAAGGAGAGAGTTTGTTATTGTATGTACGGCTCGTGACTAATTGCTCACCGCTGGTAGTGGGGGATCGAGGAATAATTGAGGCTGCGATCGATCCATCCACCCATTCGATCGGTTCACCTGAACACTTGTGCTGGACTAGTATATTAACAAACATGCTCATGATCAACTGGCCAGCCTGTCATTTTCGTCGAGTGCATGTATGTGCGCTATCATTCCTTCCTAATCCTTTTCACATCCAAAGTCTCGATCCATCGGCGGAAATTAAACACTGTAGCTCAAGTACAGCACGCGTGGAAGAAGATTCCACCATAAGCTTGACCACGACGTGGACGAGATAGAATGAAACGGCTTAAGAGAGAGGATATTATCGGATACCTACTCTTGCCTCGCACAAGATCATTGACCATATTATAAGACCTACTATCAAAGAACAGCTGCCAGACTACCGTTGCCGGTTCATGGCTTCAACCAACGGTAATAGAAAAGTGATATGTAAGTGGACTTTCACTGCCTATTGACAACTACAACCAGCAGTGGTGGTAGGTAGTGGACTTGCACGATTGAAGCCACGAACTGACAATGAATGTACGTCCATCTATCATTACTGGTTCTTGGCTGCAACCGGTAATTAATCATTGGTTGTTTTGCAAAAAAAAAGGCTAATATTTATGTATGAGTCATTTCAAGATAAACATTATATCAAAATTATAGAGTTCAAAGGGATCTAAAACTTTGTAGCTGACAACATTTTAATTTGAAAGGATTTACAAATCCAAATATTCAATATAAGTTTTCAAATCGGATTTGAGATGGTTACAAATGTCAAATGAAGACAAGATCAACATCAAAGTTGTAATACTCCATAAGATCTATAACTTTGCAATTAACAATTTTTTATTTGAGATCACTTAGAGTATCAAATATACAATACAAGATTCGTAAATGTGTAGTTTTTTTAATAATGGAACAAAGTTCTAGCCTCTACCATCCGGTGTAAATGTGTAGTTAAAAGAATAGCATCAGCTTTATAGTTTCAATTGTTGTATAGCTCAACTGATCTATGGACGCTCGAGGGAACCTTGATAAGTTCGAATCTTAGAAACACATATTTTATAGTAATGTTGAGTTTAGTGACCATTAAGTACCTCTGACCAAGAACACAGAGCACAATGAACGTATTAAATCACACAATTATGTACGCTGCTAATTATACATTTATACGCGCGTATCGTATGTTTCGGTTCAAGCACAATGAACGTATTAAATCACACAATTCAAGCATAGAAATATATATATATATATATATATATATATATGCATGCATGCATGCATCATATATATATTTACATGCATGCATGCATATGTGTATTTTACATTATATTATTTCATGTGCATATATTACAAAAGATTGCATTACAGTTGTTGTGACATAACAAGTTTCCTCTCATCCTCTAGCTTGGCTTCAATGGCAGTGTTGGGTCGAAGTAGAACTCGCCCTTGGAATCGATGACCTGCTCATTAAAAAATCCGGCTATAGACTCCTGAATTGCTTTGATTTGGTCTTGCCGTATGACCTTTTCCTCCAACCATCGAGTCTACAGGTTTGAATTAAAGGAAAATAAATTAATATATGTACATATATATATAAAGACATAGTAACACAATCACTAATAATAATTAAATGAATATATAGTGTATTTTTAACGTACTTTGAGTCTCTCTATAGGAGTTCTTTGGGAGAGCACCTTGATAAACTTGCAAACATAGTAACCACAGTAGTTGTTCCCCCTTTCCTGCCTCAGACACCACTTTACGAGAAAAAGATTTGTCATCCAATCTGGTGATCCGGTGAAAGCTATATGTTTAATTAATAAAGATGATGCGATTCAGGGGACTTACTTTCAAAGGGATTACATTCAGTGGCGCTTTGCATTTTTCCATGTGTTGCTTCTCAATAAAGGTTTTCCAAACACTGCCCAATAAAAAATTTGCCACGTCATCAGATATAGTTAATCATCATGTTTGTGTGTATATATAGTTGCTAGAGATCCCGAAATTACCTCTGGATAATATCTATCATATCTTGGTAGTCTTGTTGTGGTTTTCTCATCGAGTCATAGATTATCAAGTGACTTTTCACCAGATCGATGTCCATCAATATCCAGTGATTGCTGCATGTGTTTATAGGATATAACGCATAACACTCATTAATTAACTAGAATCAACATATGAGCCATTAAGGATATGATCGACATGATTAACACTCACTTGAAGTTATAGGGAAAGAGTATATCCTTCTTGTGGCGTTGGTTCACTAAGAAGTTCATGAGGTTACTCTCTGACTCAGACTTCCAATTAGTCTTTGGAGTAATTGGGTCTTTGAATACTATATGGGGATCAACAAAACCAATTTCATTGCAGCCTTTCTTTCTGAGCTCTGTCATTGTAAATCTGCATATATATAGTACTTGTTAGGATAATTTATATGCATATACACACATATGATGAGTTTAATAATAGATCGAAAGAATTATTACTTATAGGCAATAGCAGCTAATGATAACTTTGTCCAGAGAGGTCAGATGGCATAGTTGATGAAATTCTGCAAAGTCAACATACATAACATCATCGCCACGGAACCAATGTTCGTCTCTAATTCTGACACCAACGCAGAAGTCTCCACTGGTAGACGCCTGTATGTACCACTTGTTTAGCAGGTACATTTGCGTCCCCAGATCAGATAAGGCTTGAGGGTTGTATAGACTCTGGCCTAGTACAAATTTTTTCTTCCAAATATCAACCTCCGCCGCACTCTCAATGTTTCCATCACCAAACATCTGGTAAAGGTCGAGACCAGTCTCATCAAGAAATTCACCAAGGTGATCCAAATCGACATCCGGAGGTATGTTTGCCTGATGCATTAATCCTAAATTCGAACCTTATTCATTACCAACAACTAGCGGGGGGATTGATTGGTGCGCTTGTTGTCCGAGTTGGGCAACTCCTTTCCCTGCCCGCTTCTTTTTCTGTGCCGCCTCAATTGACTTGGTGAGAGTGCGGTCATAGTCCGATAACGTTGATTTGGACGGCTTACGAGATTCCCGCTGTTGTTGCTGGTAAAAAGTCACCTTTTTTCTTAGAATATCTGGAGCTACGAAGAAGTACGGTTTCTCCAGGTTTCTCCTTGCTTCTTGATTCATTTTAAGTTTGTCATAGAATCTAGACATGTCTTTTTTATATGCATCAGTTCCTTCTTCCTTCTCTTCAGATATTATTTTGGGAATAGCCCTTGGTTTCATGGTGGCTTTCTTTGCAGGCGGGGACTGGTTCTTCGTTTGAGGGGCTGGCCTCTTGCTAGGCTTCTTGGTAGGCGGGGGCGGGGGAGGCGTTGGAGACCTCCTTGGAGGTGTTGGCAGCGGCGTTGGAGACCTCCTTGGAGGTGGCGGCTGCGGCGTTGGAGACCTCCTTGGAGATGGTGTGGATGCAGCCTTGCCTTCCAACACAATGTCATCGTACAGAGCACTTTGATGATCTGGCGATTGAACAATTGGATTTAGGTTGGGGGAGGATCTGCTACAAAAAAAGGAATGACATATTATTATGAGCAGATTATTAATTATTTAAGCCAATACAAATTAATGATGTAGTGTTTTCATCCGCACGTACCTATGGTGAGGTAGTTCAGGAGGAGGTGGAGCCGCCATCCCTGGAATGATGATGTAGCGCTTGCGCCATAGAATGAATGTCTTCTCCGCTTCTCCTAGAGTCTTCTCGCCATCACCTCCAGGAATGTCAAGAGGCAAATCACTAAAACCTTTTTCAGCTTTATCTACTGAGATGATAGCATATCCTTCTTGGATTATATTCCCATGAATCCTTGGTGTCTTGGTTCGGTCGATAGGATTAACAAGACCGATAGCCACCTTGATTGTGGAATTCTCCTTCGGAATGTGTAGCTCACACGTTGTACAAGGTTCAGTGACGTCATCCACAGGGAAGCGCAGTCCTATGTCCCCTTGATTTGGTATCTCCGTGGAAGCGCAGCTGCTTTTCAACTGAACAGATTGGCTAATGTTGATTCCTGGCTCTGATGCCTGCTTGCTTGCACTCACTGCTATTTGCACTTGCCTTCTGATTTCCTCCTGCATTCTCGCTTCAAGGTTTTTTTCCCTCTCCTGTGCTTCACGCACCGCTTCCTCCAACCTCTGGAGCCGCTGTGCCTCTTCTTCCTTCTTTCTCTGGCGACTTCTGTAGGAAGGTCTGTCCTGAGGGAATCCATGCTCCCACGAGACACTTCCTTTGCCTCTAGTTCGGCCACCATGTTCAATAGTCCCGATGGCGTATGTTAGCTCATCCTTCTCTCTGTTGGGCCTGAACGCACCACTAGCAGTAGCTCTCTGAGCATAAAATAATCTTTCTGCTGCTTCTTGCAGTCTTGCGCCATAAACGCACTTCCCTGTCTCCTGGTTTAGTGTTCCCCCATGACCGAAAAACCAATTCTTTGCACGTTCTCCCCACTCGAGTGATTCTGGTCTGATACCCTTGGCAAGAAGGTCTGCTTCTATTTTGTTCCACTTCTTAATGGCAGTTGGGTAGCCACCTGATCCCAAGGTATGGTGGTATGTCTTCTGTTGGGCATTACGTTGGTTCTTTATCACCCGACTTACACCCTCTTCCGAAGTCATGTACTGTACAAACTCATCCCAATAGGGCCTCTACTTTGAGATCGGGCCTGGGACAGTAAAATCTGGTGCTATGTTCTTCTTGACATACGTCGTGTATAGGTGTTTCTTCCAAGTCTAAAACTGGGTGGCCATCTTCTTCATTGCCCAATCCCTAACTCGCTCCTTCAACTCATCACCATCTATTATATCATCATAACCATCTGTTTGGAGCGTGAAATGTACCAAGACATCTTTCCAAATTAACGCCTTGTCACGATCGGAGACAAAACTGATATGAGGAGCATTGGTCTTCTTCTTCCATTCACGGGTACTAATCGGGAGCCGGTCCCGTACAAGGTAACCACAGTGGTGCACAAATTTCATTTTATTCGGCCCCCCCGGTTCTCCTGTATCCACATTGAACTCCGAGATGATGAAGCGGCCCACCAATGGCTTTTTAGGACCTCGAACATTTTTACTCTTCGTTGTAGTTGTTGATGTCGATCCAGAGGGCTACAAAACATAAACATTATTTTTAATGTCTTGAGCACACATAAGACATATGATAATATATATAGCTAATAATAAAAAATATATACTTGGCCAGTATGTTGTTGCTCATTTTGTTCAAGAGCTAAGTACTGACTCCCGTCATCTGCATCCTCTTGCACGTTATTTTTAGCACCATCATCGCCGGCAACTTGAGTGCCACTGTTGATCAAATTCATCATCAACTCCTCCTCATCCATGTTTCTCGGGTCGGCCATCTAGCTTCAAAAAACAAAACAAATATATAGTACGTCAAATCTTTGCTTACATGCGTAAAATCTACGAACAATATGCATTATTAAATCTTGCCCCTCGGTCACGGACGCAATTCGCCACACTAGGGCAAACTACGTCGGTACTAGGGCGAATTAGGGCTATACATAAACGGTCGAGGGCAAATTGCGTCGGTGACTAGGGCGAACCACGTCGGTGACATCAACAGCGCGGTTCGCCCTGGTGTGATTGTTTAGCATTAACGATAACGATAATATGAATGTTGATCAACTAGGCCACGAGAAAGGGCGGTGTGACAAGAGTGGCGGTGCTCCACTCCGCCGTATATATGTCTGTATACACATGGGTGAACGAGGGCGACGGTGCTCCGCCGTATACATAGAAACGCATGGGCAAACGAGGGCGGTGGTGCTCCACGACGTATATATACATGCATATGAATACAAATGACGTATATATACGTGTCGGTGCGGTGGCCGGTGTGCTGACGACGACGACGACGTGAGGCGGGCCGGCGTGCTGACGACGACGACGACGTGAGCTGGCGGGCCGGGGCGGTGTCGGTGCGTGATGTTGTGATCCTATGTACCATGTGAACCATGTAGTCATTCATCATATGAGAAAATTCTATGTTGATAATGTAAGTATAAGTCATTATGAAATGTAAGTATATGTGTCTTATTGCTAATATAACCATTACTATTTCCGAAATGATAAGAATTTATTTTCTTCTTCTACAGGCGATCTCTGATGCTATGATATAAAGTTTGAAGATAGTCTTCCCGGAAAAAATATGTAATGCTCATATTACTTTAGCAACATTAATATATTATATCTGTATATTCAAAGTTCACAAATGAAGAAACGTTGAAGTTTTCCTTCATTTGTCTGTAGCCATGCATGCAAGTCCAACTAAAACTGCTTACATTATCACATGTGATATTTTTTATAAACTAAAAAACGCTTAGTTTACAAACTGGGTATCCAAATTGAGTTCCTATTTGACCATTATATATCCTACAACAAATCCTTCAAAAAAAAGACCCTACATGAATATATTTGAATAAAATTTCGTTAACAAACATTGATCTATGAAGATAGAAAAAATTCTTCTATTGAGCAAGGCAGTGTTCTAGATTCATGAAACAATGTTCAGTTTCCGGCCACTGTCTGAGAATGTACAAAGAGATCGACGAACATATCACCTCGAGCTCGGCAGTGGAGGGCCTCGGGCGCAGTGGAGGGCCTCGGGCGCGGAGGAGGGCGTGGTGGAGGGCCACGGGCGTGCGCGGAGGAGGGGCACGGGCGCGCGCGGTGGAGGCCGCACGAGGAAGAAAAGGGCGGCGGGGTCACGGAAGGCGAACGGACGCGGCGCGAGGAAGAAGAGGGCGGCGGTGTTCGACAAGGAAGAAGACGAGCGGATCGATCTGCGCCAGGCGCTGGAAGTTATATATCAGAGAGAATTACTCCCGGTGCCAGCCACCAACCGGGAGTAAAAACCCTTTACTCCCGGTGCGTATTACCAACCGGAAGTAAAGGTCTCTTTACTCCCGGTGCTTGTTACCTTTACTCCCGGTTGGTAACACGCACCGGGAGTAAAGGGTTTTTTTGGCAGGCCACGAAACTGCAGCCCACCTTTACTCCCGGGTGGACTTCCCACCCGGGAGTAAAGGTGGGCTGCAGTTTCGTTTCCCGTCTGTTTTAAGCAATAGTCTTGTTAAATACAATAGAAATGCAATAGTTTTTGTTAAATACATAGTAAATTAAATAAAAGGCATAAAATTATTTTGTTAAAAATATGAATTTTCTTTTTGTTTATTGCACATAGGAAAAATCTATAACCTAACTTTTTTTATTTTTTGTTAGAATTATAAAACATAATGTAACTAATATTTATTATTTCGTTAATGCAAAAATGTAGTGTTTAATTAAAATTGTTAAAACTATTGGTTTTGGACAGGAAATTTGTTTTCACATCATTTTAACGTTAATATTTTAATTTTTCATCACTCAGTATCCTAATTTACCTTTTTTAGAGAGAAATCCCACCAAACCAAACATTGATTTAATTTGAAACATGACATAATAAACATCTGAATTCACAATTATTACATCTGAATTTACCAAGGAGGAATGTTGTAGATACTATGACTAACAGGCCAAGTGCTATGACTACTGTTCTGCTCTCCAAAAGGATTGATACCATCTGTACTTAAAGCAAACCTTAAGTTTCTTGCGTCATTTGCAAACTCCGGGAATTCTCTATCGATTGCTCTCTACTGGGACCCATCAGCAGGGTGTCTCAACATATTGTCTACCTTACGGTCTTCTTTGTGCCATCGTAACAATTTTGCATGTTCTTTGTTTCTGAACAGACGTTTCAAGCGTGGTATTATAGGAGCATACCACATAACCTTGGCAGGGATTTTCTTACGCGGACGTTCGCCCTCAACATCACTAGGGTCATCTCGCCTGATCTTATACCGCGACGCATGGCATACCGGACATGCATCCAATTTCTCGTACTCTTTGCCACGGTACAGGATGCAGTCATTAGGACATGCATGTATCTTCTCTATTTCTAGCCCCATAGGACAGACAACTTGTTTTGCTTCGTAGGTAGTGGCAGGCAATTCATTGTACTTCGGAAACATCTTCTTTTGGATTTTTAGTAACTCTCCAAATCCCTTGTCAGATACACCATTCTTTGCCTTCCATTGCAGCAATTCTAGTGTGGTTCCCAACTTTTTCTGCCCTGCATCACAAGTTGGGTACAACAATTTCTTGTGATCTTCTAGCATCCGCTCGAACTTGATCTTCTCCTTTTCACTTTCACATTCTCTTTGTGCGTCACGAATGACCTGAGAAAGATCATCAGCCGGCTCATCTTCTGCGGCTACCTCTTCTTCAGCTTCTCCCATTGCAGTATCATTGAAGCACGCACCATCAGGAATAATATCATTGTCGTCCCATTGTTCTTCTTCACCTTCTTCCATTACAACACCGGTTTCTCCGTGCTTTGTCCAACAAATATAGTTTGGCATGAAACCCGACTTGAACAAGTGTGAATGAAGAGTCCTTGAGCAAGGATATTCCACCGTATTCTTACATATGGCACATGGGCAGCATATGAAACCGTCGTGTTTGTTTGCCTCGGCCGCACGTAACAAAGAATGCACGCCGTCAATGAACTCTGGGGAGCGGCGATCAGCATTATACATCCAATGACGGCTCATCTGCATTACATAACATAAATATCATATTAAAACCTAGATTATAATTAATTATTTATACAACATGCGTGCCACCACAAAAGATACAAATTTATGAAAGCATCGCTACAATGTAGACAATCCCAACTACCACTAAAAGAACTAAAGCTAAAATATATTTCAGGAGCACAAGGATTTCGCGACCAATCTCAACTAAAACACACAGATCCCCCGATTGTGCAACATCTTTGGGCTTCTTTGGCTGGATCACTACCTCATTAGCCGCCGTATCTGCCTATTGTGCAAGATATTTTTGCACGAGTTCAACATACTCTTCCTCCCAGTAGAAGCCTGAACATCGTCCACTGCCATCCCACTGAAATTAAAACAAAAAATTAGAACTTTAATCACAACCATCATGAAAATAGGTATAAACTAACCATAATCATTAAATACGATAAAATAACTCACATTGCGATCCGGACACTTGTAGAAGATACGATCCTTGTTGGGACCCTCCTTCTTCACTCGGTACTCCATCACAATCTTCGTCTCATCACGACACTTGCCGCATGGAATGAGAGGAAGGCCCGGCCTAAGTCGCTTTGGAAACCCATGAGAGGCCGAGGACCCGGAAGCAGTTGCCATCTACTCTCTATACTCATTTTTTAATACACTATAAATTTCTCCTTTTATAAACAAATAAAATTAAGAAACTATAAAATTATCTAGATCTCTAAACAATGATATTTTTAATGGTCATTGTGTTCTCGTCTTTTACTGCGGCAGGTAAGTAATTCACATGATATTTCCGCAAATTAACAGAAGAATTGGAGTGTACACACATAACAGACTACTGCGACGATATCGGGACGTGTGAATAAATAACCAGCCGTACTAGTTGACCTTGCTTACGTGATCATCTCGGCGAGCATTTCTCCACCGGATGGCACCGTACTTGGCCACGGAAGAGCTCCAATTCTACGAGGAAGGGAACACGGTCTCCCACGACCGTTGTCGCTCTCCCTCGTAGAATCAAAGCTCCTCCTTGACGTTCATTACCGTTCGGCAGAGAACATGCTCGCCGACATGAACACGGTCCGCTAGTTCAACTAGTACGGATTTTCTATAATTTTCTAACTATTTTCTAAGTTTTTCATTTCATAAAAAGTTAAAATAAAAAGTACGGTGACTGACAGAGTACTGCGACGATATCGGGACATGTAAATAAATAACCATCCGTACTAGTTGAACTTGCTTACGTGATCATCTCGGCGAGCATTTCTCCACCGGACGGCACCGTACTTGGTCAAGGAAGAGCTCCGATTCTACGAGGAAGGGAACACGGTCTCCCACGACCGTTGTCGCTCTCCCTCGTAGAATCAAAGCTCCTCCTTGATGTCTGTTACCGCTCGATAGAGAACATGCTTGCCGAGCTGAACACGGTCCGCAAGTTCAACTAGTACAGATTTTCTATAATTTTCTAACTATTTTCTAAGTTTTTATTTATATATACTATGTTTAGGTACGGTGATTGACAGACTACTGCGACGATATCGGGACATGTGAATAAATAACCATCCATACTAGTTGACCTTGCTTACGTGATCATCTCGGCGAGCATTTCTCCACCGGACGGCACCGTACTTGGTCAAGGAAGAGCTCCGATTCTACGAGGAAGGGAACACGGTCTTCCACGACCGTTGCCGCTCTCCCTCGTAGAATCAAAGCTCCTCCTTGACGTCCGTTACCGCTCGGCAGAGAACATGGTCGCCGAGATGAACACGGTCCGCAAGTTCAACTAGCTACTTTAACCTTCTTTCATGTAAATATGCAAGCTTGAAGTGATTTTGAGCTCAAATTGCTTACAAATGAAAAAAACCACAATAAAGAACCATATATTTATAGTGAACAAAATAAGATAAGACAATGGTGAAAAATGAGAGTATGAGATTGGTAACCTTTACAACTGAAGAATCGACGGAGAAATCGAAGAAATCGACGGAGGAATCGAAGAATGGATGGAGGAACAATGGAGGGAGGGAGGAAGCAAGAACACTACTGCAGTGAGCTTCAAAATGTGCTGAGCTCGGGCTCGGGGAGGAAGGAGACGGCCGGGATATAAAGGGGGGACCTTTAGTCCCGGTTGGTGGCTCCAACCGGGACTAAAGGTAACTTTCCAACCCCGGGCGTAGCCACGGCCCGAGAGTAGACCTTTACTCCCGGTTGGAGCCACCAACCGAGAGTAAAAGTATACCTTTAGTCCCGGTTGGTGGCTCCAACCGGGACTAAAGGTCCCTGCCACCTCTGTCTGGCGCAGTAGCCGTTGGGCAGGGACCTTTAGTCCCGGTTGGAGCCTCCAACCGGGACTAAAGGTATTTCTAGTCCCGGGGGCAAAAAATTCCGGGACTAGAGCCCATTTTGGCCGAGGATCAAAGGTCTGTTCTCTACTAGTGGCAGGGATCTTTAGTCCCGGTTGGTATTACCAGCCGGGACTAAAGGTTTACCTTTAGTCCCGGCTGGTAATACCAACCGGGACTAAAGCTTTTAGTCCCGGTTTGGGTGATGCCCCAGGAATAAAGATTAATCTTTAGTCCCGGTTTGGACCCCTAACCGGGACTAATTATCCCGGCCTATAATTCAGCTCATTTCTTCCTCCCCGAGCCCGAGCCATTGCATTCAAACTCACTGCCTCTGTTCTTCTGCTTGCTGTTGTTCTTGCTCTCTCCCCCTCCATTGGTGTTGCTCTTCGATTTTGGAGGTAAGAAACTTAATCCTCTTATGTTTTGTTAGTAGCTTATCTCATTTTGCGATGTAGATGCATGTGTAACTTTATATGTTGGACTTTATTATGATTTTATATGTCATTTTTAGCTCAAAATCACATGATGATTTGCATATATGTTTGGATAAACAAAAGTTAAATTAGTTCATCAAAATCACGCCTCGCTCGTCCTCGCTGGAGCACGCGCCATCCTCGTCCCCGGTGGCTTACGTGATCTTAGAATTAATTTTTCCATGAAATGAAAAACTTAGAAAATTGTTAGAAAATTGTAGAAAATCCGTACTAGTTGAACTTGCGGACCGTGTTCATCTTGGCGAGCATGTTCTCTGCCGAGCGGTAACGGACGTCAAGGAGGAGCTTTGATTCTACGAGGGAGAGCGGCAACAGTCGTGGAAGACCGTGTTCCCTTTCTCGTTGAATCGGAGCTCTTCCTTGGCCAAGTACGGTGCCGTCCGGTGGAGAAATGCTCGCGAGATGATCACGTAAGCAAGGTCAACTAGTTTAGGTTAAATATATCATTTTAGAAAATATGAAATTTACACTAGTTTGCAAAAATAAGTATAGAAAGTAGATGACAACTGGTACCGGATCCTTGGCCTCTCGTTCGGTTGCGAAACGACTAAGGCCAGAACTCCCTCTCATTATCTGCGGCAAGTGTAAGCAGAAGATTGTGATGGAGTACCGAGTCAAGAGACAGGGACCCAATAAGGGTCGTGTTTTCTACAAGTGCCCGGATCGCGATGTGAGTTTCTTACGCATTTTTTATTTATGGCTAATTGACCTGCTTTTCTTGAATATTTTTGACTAAATATTTTTTGGCTTTAATTTCAGTGGGAGGGCAATGGATGCGATGGTTGGTACTGGGAGGAAGATTATGCTACATACGTGCAGAATTTGGGTGCGCTTGAGGTAGCGGCTGCTGCTGATGAGTCAGTGAGCCAGCAGGAGAAGCTTATTGATATTCAACAGAAGAATGATTTGTCTATTTTAGTTACGTACGATCATGAAATAATTATGTTACTGAAGTGCATTGTAGTTTTAGTTTGTTTAGTGATAGTTGGGATTGCTTACGTTGTAGCCAGGCTTAGTTAATTAATCAACCGTGTGTGTGTCATTTATGTTGTGTAATAAAATACTTAATTATGTTTAAGGTTTTCATAATTTGTCGTGTAATACAGATTATGTCACGCCATTGGATGTACAATGCCGATCGCCGCTCCCAAGACTTTATTGAGGGCTTACACTATTTCTTAGGTGTGGCCGAGGCAAATAAGCGGGATGGTTTCATGTGCTGTCCATGTGCCCTATGTAAGAATTTAAAGGAATATTCAAGCTCAATGAGTCTTCATTCACATTTGCTTAAGTCAGGTTTCATGTCAAACTATATATGTTGGACTAAGCATGGAGAAAGCGGGGTAATGATGGAAGAAGGTGAAGGAGAAGATTTAGACATTGATGACATTATTGCTCAGTATGGTGCCTTTGATGATACTACAATGGGGGGAGATGAAGAAGAGGTAGCGGTAGAAGATGATCTCGGTGATGCTCTTGGCGATGCCATTCGTGATGCACAACAAGAATTGGAAAGTGAAAAAGAGAAAGTTAAGTTCGAGCGCATGCTTGAGGATCATAGGAAGTTGCTATACCCGACGGCCGAAGAGGGGAAAAAAAGCTGGGTACAACACTGGAATTGCTACAGTGGAAGGCAAAGAATGGTATATCCGACAAGGCATTTGGGAATTTATTGAACCTCATAAAGAAGATGCTTCCAAAGCCAAATGAATTGCCCACCACTACGTACGAAGCAAAAAAGGTTGTCTGCCCATTGGGATTAAAAATCCAGAAGATACATGCATGTCCTAATGACTGCATCCTCTACCATGGCAATGAATACGAGAATTTGGATGAATGCCCGGTATGTAAAGCATCGCGGTATAAGATCAGGTGCGATGATCCTGGTGACGTCGAGGGTGAACAACGTCCTAGAAAGAAAATCCCTGCCAAGGTTATGTGGTATGCTCCTATAATACCATGCTTAAAACGTTTGTTCAGAAATAAAGACCATGCAAAGTTGTTGCGGTGGCATAAAGAAGACTGTAAGGTAGACAATATGCTGAGACACCCAGCTGATGGGTCCCAGTGGAGAGTGATATACAGGGAATTTCCAGAGTTTGCAAATGAGGCTAGAAACTTAAGGTTCGCCTTAAGTACAGATGGTATGAATCCTTTTGGGGAGCAGAGCACTAGTCATAGCACTTGGCCAGTTACTCTATGTATCTACAACATTCCTCCATGGTTATGCATGAAGCGGAAGTTCATTATGATGCCGATCCTCATCCAAGGTCCGAGGCAACCTGGCAATGACATTGATGTCTATCTGAAGCCATTAGTTGAAGAACTTCTAGTTTTATGGAACAAACCAGGTGTACGTGTCTGGGATGAGTACAAACAAGAACACTTTGACCTACGAGCAATGTTGTTCGTAACAATCAATGATTGGCCTGCTTTAAGTAATCTTTCAGGTCAGACAAACAAAGGATATAATGCATGCACATATTGTTTTGATGACCTTGACAGTATATATTTGAAAAGATGTCGAAAGGTCATGTACCTTGGCCATCGTCGATTCCTTCCTTTTATTTAATAAAACTCACTTCTATGCGTACGTGTATATAATTATCCTCACATGTAACTTATATTTATATACAGATTCCAGATGTCAGAGCTCCAAAGAATACAAGACACCAGTGTTGGCTTCATTGATCCTTATATCGTATTCAAAACCGGTATTATTGTCAAGGAGCGGTGGGTATCTGAAGCACAGGAGAATATCATGATGTTCTTCGTGAAGCAGCACGACAAGACAACAATACTTTTCCCGTACAGCTTTGAGTAAGTGTTAATAATAATGTAGTCTACACATTTTATGTAATATCAATACAACTTATATGCATGTACGTGTGTGTATAAACCAATACAGGTTTCACTGGATACTCATTGTCATTGAGTTAAACTCAAGTCGGTTAGTAATCTTTGACTCGTTGAGAAAAGAGCGGGCACTATACCAAGATATGATAGACATTATCCAGGGGTAATTTCGATCTCTCGCGCACAACTATTATTGAATAGACTTTGCCATAATTTATTAACGATCGTACATTATTGGTCGCATAGGGTTAGGAAAGAGTTTATTCGGCAACATCGCAAGGATTGCAAGGCACCACTTAATGTAGTTGAAATACCAGTAAGTTGTACTATATACACTTCCCCACGTGTTTAATTACTATATCGTACTTCAATTTACGTGTGAGATGATGAGAATAATCTTCTTCTCGTACAGTGGTATTTGCGGCAGGAACCAGGTAATAACTTGTGTGGATACTACGTTTGTGAATTTATCACTGCGCACATAAGAAGAACTCCTAAAGATGTCCTCAGAGTACGTATATATCAATTTTTTTATTTATTTTTAAATGAATATATATATATATATATGTATTAATACTTTTCCTTTTATTTCAAATGCAAGACTGAATGGTTGAAACGAAGGGTCATGCAAAAAGACCATCTGAAAGCAGTTCAGGAGTCAATAGCAGGATATCTTCTAGAAAAAGTGCTAAATCCCAATGGCGAGTTCTACTTTGATCCTAAGGAATAAATGATGTAAATTAAATGTTTATTGATATCGTTATTTTCGAGAACAAGATTATGAAAGTGTTGTATATATACATATATATATATCTATAATATATATAGGTTCATACTTTATTCGAATATAATAATGCTCAAGATGAGAATTAGATGTAATTATATGCGTGCGTGTATTTATATTAGCAGCGTAGAATACGTACATAAAAACATATTATATATTAAACAAATACGTGTAACTGAACTGAAAACAAATTAAAAAAAAGAAAAAGAAAAGAAACCTTTAGTCCGGGTTGGGGTTACCAACCGGGACTAAAGGGTGTGGGCACGTTTGCTCGGCTGGAGGGCCTTTAGTCCCGGTTGGTAACACCAACCGGGACTAAAAGGTCCCTCTTTAGTCCCGGGATCGTTGTCCCGGTGCGGTAACCGGGACTAAAGGCCGTTACCGCCCGAGACAACAAATCCATTCTGTAGTAGTGCATGCTCGTCGTCTGACTGCCGTTGCCCAGCCATGCCACTATGCCAGTCAACTTCTGCATCCATACGGCTTCTGTAGCTTTCCGCTCAGCAGGGCACGCAGTGTGTCCTGCAGAGTGCGTGCTGCCTGTTGCCTCCGATCCACACGGGCTGAGCTGTGAGAGCTGAGCTAGTCGCCAAGTCCGGGACGGGGACCGAACGGCGACGCGCGGCATGGCTCATCGTCGGCGCCCCATGCGACAAGATACCCTGTCGTACCCCAGTAACCGTGACGTATTTTTTTTTCTGTGGAGACCAAGGGATGGTGCATGCAGCGGAATGATAGACCGAGTCCAGGGGTTCGTCTGGTTTGCATGCTGAGAGCTCGCTTAGCCAAAGTGCTCCAGCCACCAGCCCCACGGGGGAATCCAGATCCGTCTCCGCCCCCATTAGGTGTAAAATCCACGGGTTTTGAGTCTGGACCTAGGACTACAGTCATCCCTAGACACGTGGTCCTGTTACGGTGGCTTTAGAATAATGGTAGCTCATTGCCAACATTGCCAAGAATGATGATAACATGATGATGTGGGGAGCGAAGATGAACAAAATACCACAGACAGGGGTTCGTCTGGTTTGCATGCTGAGAGCTCGCTTAGCCAAAGTGCTCCAGCCACCAGCCCACCAGCATTCAGGCTCCAGCCACTACTGGATTCAGGCGCTTTGCCGGGTGCCGAATGCACCCGGCAAAGGCTATTTTGCACTCGGCAAAGCCTTTGCCGGGTGCAGCACTCGGCAAAGAGCCTCCGGCAAAAAGTTAGTCGGCAAAGATTTCTTTACTGGGTGCTTTTTATCGGGCACCCGGCAAAGACTTTGCCGAGTGCAAACCCGGCACCCGGCAAAGAAAAGTGGTCGTTACGGCGCCGGCTCCGTCATCCCTTGCTTTGCCGGGTGCCATATCAGAGGCACCCGGCAAAGATTTTTTTAATTTTTTTTTCAAATTTTCTTTGCCGGGTGCCGTGCCGGGGAGGCACCCGGCAAAGTTGTTTTTAATTTTTTTTATAATTTCTTTGCCGGGTGTCTCAACGAGGGGGCACCCGGCAAAGAGTTTTTTTATTTTTTTTCGTAATTTCTTTGCCGGGTGCCAGGTCATGGGGCACCCGGCAAAGATTTTTTTTTTTTTTGAAAAAACTTTGCCGGGTGCCCTGGACCTGGCACTCGACAAAGCTGGGAATTCCTTTCAGAATTCCCAGCTTTGCCGAGTGCCAGGGCCAGGGCACCCGGCAAAGCCTCAAAAATTAATTTTTTTTATTTTGTTTTTTGATTCTATAATCACAAACACAGCATATAAAAGATATATATCACATCTGAAGCATCACAAAGACAATATAGCACATATATATCACATTCATCTCATCACAAACTCAATCCCACACATATATATCACATCGCGAATACAATACCTCACATACACGACATCACAAACATAATAGGTCCAATTACCATCGTAACAAGTCGATAGTGGATCACAGTGCATCACATGTCCATCAAGCGGTGAAAAAGAGATACAAACTAAAGGTGGGGAGGAAACTGAGTGCCTGGTGAAGGAAACTCGGCACCACCTGCTTGCGCCTGAGATGGGTCATTCGAACCCGCCGACGGAGGCTGCATAAAGGATAAGAGATTCAGGCGCTTAGAGTGGGTCATCTAATGAAAGCACTAGTCGAAGCAATATGGATTCATACTCACTGGACTAGCTACAACTGGCGGCGGCGCTGGAGCGAACATTGGCACAGGTACACCGTTCACTTGCCCAAAGTTCTGCAGGAACATCGTAATCTCCGCCAGCTGCTTGGCCTGTCTCTCCCGCTCGGCCCGCTCGGCTTGTCTTTCCCGCTCGGCCACCTCGGTCCTCGCCGCCAGGTCCCGTAGCTCCTGAGCCATCCTCTCGTTATCGGCCTGCAACATTTCAATCGAATGTTTTAGTAATGTAAAGGTAACTAAGTTATGTAAAGATCAATGTACGAAGAGTTAAACTGGACTAACCTGGAGTGCGTCGACCCGCTGCTGTGAAGGGGACGGCCGTTGGCGTATGGCCGGGCCTCCGCTCGGGGTACTTGCTCGGATCTGGGAGAGGGAGGGAACAGAGCCGGACTCGAGGGTGCCATCGCCAAGCCAGTACCGCCCATGCTTCTTGCCCTGTCCGATCCTCATGACAGTCGTGCCATCAATGTCGTCAGTGCTCGGATCCCAGTCTGGCCCCTGGACCGACCTTGCGTCCGACGCGTAGGAGCTGATGCGGGTGTGGACGCTCGGGTTGCTGTACGACTTGGGTGGGTCATCCGGGCTGAAGGTGACAGCGGAAGTCGCCTTTCCCTTGCGGGCCAGTCCATACGCCATGATCATGCGCCACTCTTCATTTTCCAACCTCTTATTGGTCGATCCACTTGACCTGCCGAGTTGCCCTTGGAAAAGGCTAAGGTTGGATTCATTCTCGTCAACATTGTAGCGAGGGAGTGGATTATGCACGCTAGGAAGGTTCTCCGTGTAGTATAGCTGTGTGAAGTTTGTCACCTCCTCCAGAATGGAAGCCTCTGCAATGGAAGCCTCAATTTTGGCCTTATTTCTACATTTTTTGCGAATGGCCTTCAGACATCTCTCGATTGGGTAGCACCAACGGCCCTGCACGGGCCCCCCCATACGTGCCTCATACGGGAGGTGCACAATCAAATGCTGCATCGACAAGAAGAAGCCGGGTGGAAAGATCTTCTCCAACTTACAAAGCAACTCAGGTGCCACTTTCTCCAAGTTTGCAACCACGGTCCGAGATAGCTCCTTGGCACAAAGCTGGCGGAAGAAATAGCTCAACTCTGCCAGCACTAGCCAAAGATGCTCAGGAACGTAGCCTCGTACCATCGCCGGAAGAAGCCGCTCAATCCATACGTGGTAGTCATGACTCTTCATGCCGTTGACTCGCATAGTGCCTAAGTTCACTCCCCTGCTCAGGTTCGCTGCATACCCATCAGGGAACATTAACGCCTTGATCCATCATAGTACTTCCCTCCTTTGTTCGGTTTTCAAGACGAAATCAGCCTTAGGCCTTTTCCAGTTCTTGCCGTTTGTAGGAGGCCGCATCACTTGCTGTGGTCTATCGCACAACGTCGCTAGGTCCACTCTAGCCTTAGGGTTGTCCTTAGACTTGTCAGTGTCCATGAGTGTTGCCCAAAGTGCCTCGGCGATATTCTTTTCAGTGTGCATTACATCAATGTTATGGGGCAGTAGGAGGTCATCGAAATAGGGGAGCCTCGTCAAGCCGGACTTATGAGTCCACATGTGTTGCTCACCATATCCCACAAAACCACCTTCTTCATTAGGCAAGAGAACATCTATCTGAGCATGAACCTCGGCACCAATCTTCAAGTGCGGTCTAGGGTCCATGACTGCGACACCTTTCCTAAAGTTCTTGGTGTCCTGTCGGAATGGATGGTTGGAATCTAGGAATTGACGATGTTGATCGAACGACGAATACTTACCGCCCTTCTTCAACCAAATGAACCTCACAGCTTCCTAGCATATTGGGCATGGGAACTTCCCGTGAACACACCAGGCGCTGAATAACCCATACGCCAGGAAGTCATGCATGGAGTACTGGTACCAGACGTACATTTTGAAGCTTTCCTTTGTAGCTCGGTCGTATGTCCATACCCCTTCATTCCAAGCTTTGATCAACTCATCAATCACAGGCTCCATGAACACACCCATCTTACTCCCTGGGTGCCCGGGAATTATCAACGTCAAGATCACGTTATGTCGTTGAAAGGCGACGCCAGGGGGGAGATTGAGGGGGATAACAAACACGGGCCAACATGTGTAAGGGGCAGACATCATGCCATAAGGATTGAACCCATCTGTTGCCAGCGCGACACGTACATTACGAGCCTCATCGGATTTCAGACGATGCTTGTCATTAAAGCTGGTCCATGCTTCACCATCAGATGGATGCACCATCTTGTCAGGATGGTAGCGTTTGCCATTCTTGTGCCACGTCATCTGTTTCGCGGTTTCCTCGGTCATGAATAGCCTTTGAATCCTCGGCACGAAGGGAAGGTGACGTAGGACTCGGGCGGGTATCTTAAGCTGGGTCTTCTGGCCACCACCATCACCAGACTCTACCTCCAGGAACCTGGAGGCTTTACACTTCGGACAGTACTTTGCCTCCTTGAGTTCTTCCCGAAATAGGACACACCCGTTCGGACAAGCATGTATCTGCTCATATGGCATCTTCAGTGCTTTAAGGAGCTTGTGTGCCTCGTACATGGTCTTCGGCAACACGTGGTTTTTTGGAAGCAGGGTGCCAACCACGGTCAACACCTTATCGAAGCCTTCTCGACTCCAGTTTAAATCGGACTTCAACCCCATCAAGCGACTTATGGCATCCAGCTGGGAGACCTCAGAATGAGCGTGAAGGGGTTTCTGTGCCGAGTCCATCATGTACTTGAACGCATCTACGGCTGCCTGCATCTCCGCCTCCTCACGTCCTTCAGCAAACTATGCTTGGTGAACGTCATCTACCATGTCTGCTACCCCGGCATCAGCATCGAAAGCCTCGACGCGTTGTCTCACCACCTCCTCTCTCATACGATCGGCTTTACCATGGTGGACCCACCGGGTGTAGTTCGGCGTAAACCCATTCTTGTGCAGATGTGTACCCATGAGTTCCTTGTCTAGCATTCTCCTGTTACCACACTTGCTGCAGGGACACAAAGCCATTTTCGGGAATTTTGCGGCCTTGCCAAATGCACGATTCAAGAAACGATCGGTCTTCTGCATCCATTCATAGCTGGCATCACCCTGACTTGTCCGGCCCGTGTACATCCACTGACGGTCCTCCATCCTCTAGCATATATAACATCACCACAGGTGACCATCAATTGCATCTACGAGGTGTCCCTACTCTCTAATAGGTGAGGATAGGTCCTAATCCCACCCGCGGGTTCGTAGATGAGGTTAGTTTCCATGCTCCGCTCCTATCCGATATGGAATTTCGGCAGCACCTCCCCGCCGTTCTCCCGATACACGTCCTGCAAGGGAGAGTGTGTATCCGGAGAACAACGGAGAGGTGATGCCGAAATACCGTCTCGAACCGGAGCGGAGCATGAAAACTAACCTCAACTACGCATCCGCGGGCTATCCAAAAAGCGTGGACAATCCAAAATAGATACGGTCGCTGATATGCAAAGGTCCGCATATCTCCGACCGTATCTCTTTCGAACGGGAGACACCTAACTAGGTTACGCGACCAAAGACCACATACGGATAGAGGGGTTATACCTAGGGTGGCGGTGAGGTCCGGGTAGCGGGGCAGTGGAGAGTCGGTGCAGTGGCGAGTCGACGCGGTGCAGGAAGACTCGCAGCGCCGACGAAGATGATCGGGGTCGCCGAGTCCCTCCCATAGGTCCTCCTCCTGCAAAAAAGGGCAAAAATGGTTAGTGTCGACTCAAAATTTCGGCAGCACCTCCCCTGCACGGGGAGGTTCCCAAAACCTGCAAAAAACATGGCACGAAGGCCAACAACCACATATATACCAAACATGGCACGAAGGCCAACAACCACATATATACCAAACATGGACACGAAGGCCAACAACCACCAATATATCAAGAGGAGCCATGTACTTTAGTTCTCTTTCCATGCACATGAAAGTATTGAAGTAGTACAACAACAATTACTACTAACCCTACAACTACTACTAACACTACTACTAACAACTACTTAACTACTAACAATGCTAATAGTAAGAACTACTTAACTATTAACAACTACTACTACTAACCACTACTACTTACTAACTACTACTATTTACTAACCCTACAACTAACACTACTAACTACTACAACTAACACTACAACTAAAACTACTAACTACTACTACTAACACTACAACTAACTACTACTAACACTACTAACTACTACTACTAACACTACAAGGGTAGGGCTTACCTTGGCGGCAAGAACGGCAAGAGCGAGGGCCGGTGACGACGACGGGGATGACCGCAGCAGCGCGAGGATCAACGGCCGGTCGGAACGGCGCGGGGATCGACGGGCGGTCGGGTCGGCACCTTCCTCTTCTTCCTCCTCCCCCTTCTCTTTCTTCCTCTTCTTCCTCCTCCCCTTCTCTTTTTTCCTCTTCCTCCTCCCCCTTCTTTTTCTTCTTCTTCCTTCCTCCTCCTTCCACCTACCCCCTCTACTGCTGGCCGGCGGTGGGAGGAGCCCGGCGGCCGGACCACGGGCAGCCGGCCTCGTCGGGGATGGCCGGTGAGGTGGGGCCGCATGGCCGCCGCGGCCGGTGAGGCTGGGGCGCCGGGGCCAGGCAGGAGCGCCTGCCGGGCCGAGCGCCGCCGGGGTCGTCGGGGCGGGGCCACGGCCGCGGGGCCGCCGGATCCGGGCGGGAGCGCCGGCCGGCCGCCGAGGCGAGCGTCGCCGGGCGTGGGCGCGGCTCGCGCGGGCGCTGGGCCACCGGTGCCGGAGCCATGGGGTCGCCGGGAATGGGCGGAGGCGCGGGCGAGGCGCGGGAGAGGCACGGGCGCGGCGAACCGGTGAGGCGCGGGCGCGGCGGAGCGCGAGGGCGGCGGCGGCGGAGCGCGACGGCGGCGGCGGCGGAACGCAGGCGCGGCTCTCCTGGATTACGTTAGGGTTGGGGGCGTCGGCCGGCCTTTTAGGCATGGGCCTTTGCCGGGTGCCAGGTGACGACGGCACCCGGTAAAGAATTTTTTTAATTTTTTTTAAATTTCTTTGCCGGGTGCCCCATGACCTGGCACCCGGCAAAGGCTTCTTTGCTTGGGCCGGCCTTTTTAGTCACGGGCCTTTGCCGGGTGCCAGGTGACGACGGCACCCGGCAAAGAATTTTTTTATTTTTTTTTTTAATTTCTTTGCCGGGTGCCCGGGGTGGCACCCGGCAAATTATTTTTTTTTGTTTTTTTACCCCATTTTTTTGTGGGGGAACTGCTACAGTAAATATATCCCTATTTCAAAATTTGGGACAATTATGAGTTTTTTAACTATATTTCCTTAATTTTTTCCGTTTCATTGAATATTTCCGACTATTCCAAATTTGAACTGCAGGTACATGAAATAATGGAATTTGGTCATTCAAAAAATAGTATTCATGATATTTAGGCTATGACATCGAGGCCGTATGCAGGAAGTGGCATGAAATGTCGCGCATCATGTTGTCGTAACATGACGATGTACTCGCGGGGGAAGTTTATTTAAATTATATAAAATCCAAACGATGTCCGAAAATCACGAAACTTGTCGATGTGTCTTGTTATCACATGTGGATGCCCTGGTAAAAAATTGTGAAAGTTTCGAGCAAGTTGCGACGTCGGCTGCCTAAAACCCAGACATCTCGGCGGAATTGGAATTTGGCGACGAGTGGAGATTGGGAACGATGCTACTGGAGACCCGTGAGTGAAGAAGACAGCCAAACGTTTTTTTATCAAACAGCCGGAGGAGGCATACGAGAACTGACACATGTGGAGATGTCTGGGTTTTAGGCAGCCGACGTCGCAACTTGCTCGAAACTTTCACAATTTTTTACCAGGGCATCCACATGTGATAACAAGACACATCGACAAGTTTCGTGATTTTCGGACATCGTTTGGATTTTATATAATTTAAATAAACTTCCCCCGCGAGTACATCGTCATGTTACGACAACATGATGCGCGACATTTCATGCCACTTCCTGCATACGGCCTCGACATAGCCTAAATATCATGAATACTATTTTTTGAATGACCAAATTCCATTATTTCATGTACCTGCAGTTCAAATTTGGAATAGTCAGAAATATTCAATGAAACGGAAAAAATTAAGGAAATATAGTTAAAAAACTCATAATTGTCCCAAATTTTGAAATAGGGATATATTTACTGTAGCAGTTCCCCCACAAAAAAATGGGGTAAAAAAAACAAAAAAAATAATAATTTGCCGAGTGCCACCCCGGGCACCCGGCAAAGAAATTTTAAAAAAAATAAAAAAATTCTTTGCCGGGTGCCGTCGTCACCTGGCACCCGGCAAAGGCCCATGACTAAAAAGGCCGGCCCAAGCAAAGAAGCCTTTGCCGGGTGCCAGGTCATGGGGCACCCGGCAAAGAAATTTAAAAAAAATTAAAAAAATTCTTTGCCGGGTGCCTAACGGCGTGGCACCCGGCAAAGGATGACGGCAGCTGGCCGCCGTTGAGCCGGCCACCTTTGCCGGCGGCCATATTTTGCTGAGTGGCCGGCACCCGGCAAAGACTAATTTTTGCCGATGGCTAGAATTTGCCGAGTGCCGGCACCCGGCAAAGGATGCTTTGCCGGAGGCCTTTATTTGCCGGGTGCCTCCAGGCCTAGCACCCGGCAAAGAATTCCTTTGCCGGGTGCCCGATAAAAAGCACCCGACAAATTTTTTTTTGCTCCCGGCAAATCAGCCGTTTCCTGTTGTGAGCTATGCTGTCGCCTGTGGGCGTGGTGTTCAGATTCTAGGAACAGTACCAGCGTAGTTGAGCGCCGCGTTCTCTGCCATGCTTTCTTAGTACCGATTCGTTGATCAGTGTCAGCGAATTTTTTTTGAAGGGTCAGTGTCAGCGAATTTCGGCACGCGTATACTCCTACTATATATGTCGGCGCCGCCCGATCGACTCGGCTGTGCGTCATGTCATTATTGTAGTACAAGTCTACGATAACGGCGTGCAGTAGCATACACCAACTTTCCTTATCCAGAACGAGGCCTTGTTTAGATTGCAAATTTTTGCAATCTAGACACTGTAGCACGTTTCGTTTGTATTTGACAAACTTTGTCCGATCATGGACTAACTAGACTTAAAAGATTCGTCTCGTGATTTACAACCAAACTGTACAATTAGTTATTTTTTTTATCTACATTTCATGCTCCATGCATGCGTCCAAAAATTGATATGACGGAGAGAGAGTGAAAAAACTTGCCTGAACGGATAACGAAATGGAGAAGCCTGCGATTTCAGTACCTTTGATCTGCTACGGATATGGGTAGCATCATCATGCCATAGTATTATGCGTACCCGATGCGCACGTGTGCAAAATCCAAGCAAAAAAATATTACGTCATGCAACATCTTATCTCCTCTCTTAATTACTACTCACATCGTTCCAAATTATAAATTGCTTTGACTTTTTTGTTCATCTATTTCGCTATACATCCAGGCATATTATTTATCTAGACGCACTACCGGAAACGTCAAATTTGCCGAGTGTTTTTATATTTGGCGAACAAGTTCTTTGCCGAGTGCTGCCCGATCGACTCGGCTGTGCGTCATGTCACTATTGTAGTACAAGTCTACGATAACGGCGTGCAGTAGCATACACCAACTTTCCTTATCCAGAATGAACGGATAACGAAATGGAGAAGCCTGCGATTTCAATACCTTTGATCTGCTAGAGATATGGGTAGCACCATCATGCCATAGTATTATGCGTACCCGATGCGCACGTGTGCAAAATCCAAGCAAAAAATATTACGTCATGCAACATCTTATCTCCTCTCTTAATTACTACTCACTTCGTTCCAAATTATAAATTGATTTGATTTTTTTAGTTTATCCATTTCGCTATGCATCTATACATATTATTTATCTAGATGCATAGCAAAATAGATGTACCAAAAAAGATCAAAGCAACTTATAATTTGGAACGGAGGGAGTACTACTAATGAGAGGTTCTAACATAGTCTCAGACTTAATCCTAAAAACTTCAACAATAATTAAAAACATGTCTTTTAATTAGATACTATCTAATTCATGGCGAATTTAGAATTTTACCAAAGGGTATAACCACACAAAAAAAATTCTTATGCAACTCGATAAAACTATTTGCTAATTCAGTAGACAATTGTAAAATTTGTAACATAATTCAGTACATACGCTAAATGATATAATATAAATAGTTCAAATTGGCATACTGATAGATAGAAATAGGTTGTCGACGGAAAGAATAAGAGTCCACCATCGCATATTATAGCATCTCACCACGGCAGCTTACCTTTCATTGGCCGCTTGGCATTAGGGGCTAGGGCAACCACAGACTAGGAATTGGGACAAAGCTAGCGTCTGACGTGGTGTCAACGTGCGTTCGCTACTTGATCAGGAGCCAAGCGTTTGCATATTCAGGCCCCCCATTTGGTAGTGCTCCTTTCCGGCTCCTCCGGAGAAGCCGTACCGAAGGAATCGTTTGGGGCCGTTTTTCAATTGAAAAAGGATGTAGCTCCTCCAAAACGACTCTGACTCCTTTGAATGAGCCTTTAGGAAGGAGCCCCATAAGCTAGCACACCGTGAATCAAGTTGTCGCTAGCCTCTGTGGCATGTGCGTCTCTCGTGCTCTTGGCAGGCGCGGATGCAGTGTAGGTGCATGGGGTATAGCTATACCCCAAAATATTTTAAAAAAATATTAAGTATATAATATCTAGAACACTTTATACGAAATAAAAATAGGGAATTACTAGCGCCCGAACGTCCAAAGCAGATGAGCGCGTCCGGATGTCCCGTGCATGCTGCTGCCCTAGCCCACCCACCCGTGCCTGCCACTGCGTCGTATCCCTGCTGAATGCGCATGTCCATCCCCTATCTGCCTCGCCCCGCCACGCACGCGTACCCTGTTCCCGTCTGCCTTGCCCCGCCCCGCACGCGCGCACCCCGGCTGCACCCGCCACTTGTTCCCGCCACGCCCACGCAACATATGTGTGAAACATGTGCAACATCCAGATCAAAAACACCTGCAACATACGTCTGAAATAGACGAAACATTTTGAAGAAACGCTTGCAACATGCCTCTAAAACACACGCAACATATGCAACATCCTTATCTACTTTTGAAATATCCATATAAAACACTTGCAACATACCTCTAATAACATCTGAAACACTTAAACATATATTTGCAACATAGGGGAGGGAGAGGCTAGGGCCAGTTCATTCCAGCCTCGGAGTGGGAGCCGGCGCCAAGCGACAGCGCACGAGCACCATCAGCACAAGCCGCACTTCATCGGTTCCCTTGGCTCGGTGAAGACTGACCTGAGGCACGCGACGGCACCACCAGCGCCAGCAGAGGCGGGCGGCGCTACCCCTGCCCGATCTCGTCCGCATCACTGGATGCCATCGCCGAGGGAGGATGGAGACCAAGCTCTGTGGAGAGGAGACCGATTAGTCGTTGCTCCTGGCCTGAGGTGCCGTCGAAGAGTGACGGAAGAGGTCGGGCGGGCGCGAAGAACTGAAGCCGTGCGATGGTCGGTGAACTGCGGTGGAGAGGGAGGAAGGCGGCCAGCGGCGCTCAGGTGAGGTGGAGATGGAGGATGGCGGCCGGCCAGCCGCGGTCGAGTGTCATGGGAGCACAGTCACAGTGGAGCGCGGAATTGGAATTTGGCGACGAGTGGAGATTGGGAACGATGCTACTGGAGACCCGTGAGTGAAGAAGACAGCCAAACGTTTTTTTATCAAACAGCCGGAGGAGGCATACGAGATAGTTGGGCCGTTCGTACTATCGTGGCCCATGGCAACTGCCGGACGTCCCTGACACCAACATTTCTGATAAAAATATCTTAACCTCAAATACTCGTCTAAGAGGGAAAACAACCCGTAGCATACTAACACTCTTTCTTCTAAATCCTAAAAGCCTAAAATGAACCAATGCACACATAGCACAAGTACAAGATTAAAATTATAGCACGAATTATGAAAGATAAGTAAGTAAAGTTGACTCTTTTTTCCTTGCAAACCTTCGTTATAGTTCTTCTCGTGAAGTTTTAATCTTGACCTTGTTTAATAATCAGTAAGTAAATTTTGAAAAGAATCATTTCTACTTTACTCAATAAATAATTAATTTTATTTTTAGAATGGTCATGGCATTAAGAGGAAAAATGATTTAGCTTTTTTTTGGACTACTCAATAATGCACAAAAGATTTATTTTTCCACACGAAATCACCAAGAAACTAATATGTTTATCAAGACCTTGGGAATGACTATCTTTATATGAATGTTGACGAATTGTATCCTTAAATTCGTATACCTAACTATTTTGTCGTCGTTTGCTCGTCAAATTATACCATTAGTGAATTGTGTCGCTTAGGTCCATACCTCCATCTCCATGTTTAAAATCCTGGATCCGCCACTGGCTCTTGGGATTGAAACGTTACACACGTTGGATTATTACAATCGAGAAGGCCAAACGCGATGTGAGCGACGACCATTTCCCCATGAATAGGTAACTACTATTTTTTTTCCTCGCACACTTAGCTGGGCAGAAGGTAAGCGATACTCCCCTGCTCTAATCATCATTATTAACAGTAGTTAATGTATGATATACTATAATTTATACTCCCTCCATATTGGTAATTTAAGTCATTTGGACAGCGATACTGTCTCCAAAGCATAACTTTGACTTCTTATTTGTATAAAAATGTTTATTGAAAAGTGATGTATGCATATTTTTATGAAAGTACTTTTCAAGATAAATCTATTCATATGGTTTTCATATTTCTAAACTCAACAAATTAAAAGTTATTCATGATTTATATTCCCAAGGTTTGACCCAAGTCTTGCCCAAAACGACTTGAATTACCAGTATGGATGGAGTACAAAAATTGCCGACCTTCTACCATTATGAAAAATAATGAAAGTAGCCCCTTAATTCACATCTAAATTATCCACGTTTGACATTATAAAACATAATTTAAAATACCCCTAAATTTTCTATCTAAATTACCCGCATCTATCATTATGAAACACTACCAGAAACAGTCGCTTTGTTGTGTGCCACATGCACTCAGTAAAGCCCAAAAAACACTCGGCAAAGGATTTGCCGAGTGTAACGCTCGACAAACAGCACATGACATCTACAGTGCCGGCAAATTTCTATCGGGCACTCGGCAAAGACTTTGCCGAGAGCAGAAACCGACGCTCAGCGAAAAAAAGTAACGTGACAGAGTGGAGACGGTCATGGCGCGTTTGCTGAGTGTCAAATCTCAGACACTCGGCAAACCTTGCTTCTTTGCCGAGTGTCAAATTTTAGGCACTCGGCAAACCTTGCTTCTTTGCCGAGTGTCAAAGTTCAGACACTCGTCAAAGCTTCTTCCTTTGCCGTGTGCAAAATTCCAGGCACTCGGCAAACCTTCGTCCTTTGCCGTGTGTCAAATTCCAGGCACTCAACAAACCTTCGTCCTTTGCCGAGTGTCGAATACCACACACTTGGCAAACACTCGGCAAAGAAGCCATTTTAGTCCCAGAATGCACAGAATTTTGGCATCTTTGCCGAGTGTCATAGCGCAGACACTCGGCAAAGAAGTCATTTTAGGCCCAGAAAGCACATAATTTTGCCACGTATCCACTTTGCCGAGGGTTTTAACCCTGGCACTCGGCAAAATGCCTCTTTGCCAAGTGTAACACCCGTGTTTTAACCCTGGCACTCGGCAAAAGGCCTCTTTGCCGAGTGTAACACTAGGTAAAGTGACCATATATTTCCTGTTTTTATGGTTCAGTCATGTATAATGTACGCCACTCAAATAAACATTATAGGCATCACACATAGTTCACAATAAGCATCACAGGTCATTCATATAGATATATCAACATCAAATAAATGTAAATAAACTTCAGAATCACAAGTAGGTTCATTCACAACCACAAATGGTCACAAGTAGTCACAGGTAATCCACAAATGCAAATAAAATCACAAGTAGTCACTTAGGCCACGAGTTCCACTACGACCACGCTGGGTCATGAGGCTCATTCGATGCCGTCGATTGATGCTGCACAAAGGAGAATAGATTGTAAAGAAAATGGACCCTAGGCCCATTTACTTTGGATTTTGGTGTTTGATGACCAACACAACCAAATTGAACTAATGAATTTGCAAGTGATTGTTTTGTAGTTCAATAGGATGCAAGATGTGACTTGGACAAAGGTGACATGGTGATCCGATGATCAACACCTCAAAGAAGACCTTAGGAGCACAAGAGAATACCTAAGATATCAAGCAAAGTCCAAACACGAAGATAGAAACCAAGCCGCACGCAAGATCACGAAGAAACGAGCTCACAAAGGTGACCGGACGCTGGACCGGACGCTGAAGAAAAGCTACCGGACGCTCTGATCAGGAGGCTCGGTAACAGCAACAGCGACCGAATGCAGGACCCGACGCTGGCGGCAAACCGACCGAACGCAGGATAGTAGCGTCCGATCAAGTATAGAGAGGTTCCAAAGCGGCGAATTTGCGACCGAATGCGTCTAGTGGCATGTGACCGGACGCTGGCAGTGTCCAATCAGTGGATCATGGCTCCAACGGTTGGGACGACCGAACGCGTCTGGTCAGAACGTGATCAGCGTCCAGTCAGTAGCAGAAAAGCGGGATTTCGTCCCCAATAGCTACTTTCTCAGTGGGGCTTATAAATACAATCCCCAACCAGCCAAATGAGGGGTGTGGAGCCAAGGAAACATACCAAGGGTATTGATACACCATTTTAGTGATCTCCACTTGCATAGTGCTTAGTGTTGTATTAGGTGATTAGCGTAGGTGCTTTGCGAAGTGCTTAGGTTGATTAGACCACCGCTTATGTGCTTGCTCTAGGTTTAGGCCTAGTGTTTAGTGAGGTTTGCATACCTCTTACCACTCGGTGCTTGCGCGCACCATTGTTGTACATCAGAGGGGCTTGTAGTCTTGCGAGATCACACCAACCGTGTTTGTAGTGTGGCCGCCACCGTATACCGGAGGAAACAAGGCCCGCGGCGTTTCGGCCGGAAGCTTGATAGTGAAGACGGCGGGGAGCATCCGGGAGAGGCTTGCCGAAAGGCACGTTGGAGACCCACTTGTGCGTGGGGAAGGCCTGAGGCTATCCACGGAGTTACCTGACCGGGAGCTTGGCCCTTACGAGGGATTCCTTGCGAGGGGCTCCAACAAGGACTAGGGGGAAGCTTGAGCGCTTCTCGATACCTCGGTAAAAATACCGGAGTCGTTGATGGGAGTTTGCATATCTCTACCTTGCTCTTTAGCTTCCGCATTTACATTGATTGTATTACTCCTTTTGCGGTAGAGATAGCAACACATTAGCAAAACTATAGTTACACATTTAGATAGTTTATCTTTTGCATATGTTTTGCTAAGATTAGAAAAAGAGGCCATAGTTTAGAGTTAGATTTTTAAGTTGCCTAATTCACCCGCCCCCCCTCTTAGGCGTCATGGTCCACTTCAATTGGTATCAGAGCCGGTTGGCTTAATTTGGACCTTTAGCTTAACCACCGTTGAGCCGACGCTATTTAGAGTGGTTGAGATGGATACCTCTAGGCCTCTGCACTTTGATGGCACTAACTTCCCCTATTATAAAGCTAGAATGGCTTGCTATCTTGAGGCGGTTGATTTAGGTGTTTGGAGAGTCACTCGTGACGGGATGAAACCCATTAAGAATCCCGAAAAACCCACAAAGAGTGATGAAAAAGAAATGCACTTCAATGCTAGAGCTAAAAATTGCTTGTTTGAATCTTTTAGTATGGATATGTTTAACCAAGTGTTCACTTTAAATATGGCACATAAAATTTGGTTAAAACTTCAAGAGCTCCATGACGGCACATCTAATGTTTGTGAGCAAAAACATTGTCTAGCTAAACAAAATTATGATTCCTTTACAATGAATGATGATGAGCTTGTTCGTGATATGTATTCTCGTTTGAATCTAATTATCAATGAGCTCCATTCAATAGGACTAACAAAGCTAGATGATGCGGACATCGTAAGGAAGATCATCTCCGTGCTACCACAAAAGAAATATGCAAGCATCATCACCATCCTTCACAATATGGAGAACTTGAGCACCATGACCCCGGCCATAGTCATTGGCAAGATAGTTGCATTTGAAATGTCATGCAAGATGGGTCAAGAAGAAGCCTCTTCATCAAGCAAAGGCAAAGCTCTCGCACGTGGCGAGAAAAAGAAGATGAAGGGTAAGCAAGTTGAGACAAGCTCAAGCTCAAGCTCCTCAAGTGAAGATGAAGAAGAAGATGAGGATGATGATGATGATGAAGACTCAAGTGATGATGATCAATCTTCCTCCTCCACCTCCGACCTTGATGAAGAATCAATCAAACTAATCAACAAGGTGGAGAAGATGATCCAAAAGCTTAATGTCAAGGGTGTGGCCATCCAAATCCAAGATCTCATTTTCACAAATCAAAAAAATGAGTAAAGAAAGAGAGGATGCTATGGATGCGGCGAGTTGGGGCACTTTGTGGAAGCTTATCCAAATAAGCCCACACCCAAGAAAAAGAAAAAGGCATGCAAGAAACAAGCCCTCACATCAATAAAGATATGGGATGATTCTTCAAGTGAAGAAGAACACCATCACAAGAGGCGAGGGCGCAAGCACTCATCAGGGCGCAAGCACTCATCATCAAGCTCTTCTCGTGTGTGCCTTATGGCACGAGGTAATGAAAGCTCATCCTCTAGTGAGAGTGATAGTGATGATGATATGCCCTCTTATGAAGAAATTGTGCAACAAAACCTTAATTATGCTAAAGTTTGCACTAGTCAACAAAAGAAGCTCGGGAAAATAAAAGAAAAGCTAGATAGTTCACAAGAAGCATACAAAACTTTGCTTGAACAATATGAGAATTTTGCTAATCTTAATGTTCAACTATCTACTAGAATTGAGCAACTTGAGGCTAGTGCAACAACAAATGCATGCACAATCAATGATGAGCAACTTGTAAAGAAAAATGAAAAATTAAAAGAAAAGTTAGCTAGCTCACAAGATGCATATAAAAGTTTGCTTGCTAAAATGGAAACCATGTGCAAACATTGTGATGAGCTAACTAATAAAGTTGCTAATCTTGAAGCCGTTAGTACAACTCTCACTAAGGCATCTAAAAGGAAAAGTTATAACATGTCTAAAAAGGATGCCTCTACTTCTTGTAATGATTTATGTTTAGACTCACCTTTGTGCAACCAAGTTTGTGTTGACAAAGTTGTTGTAGATACATGCACACAAGAGGTTGCAAAGAAGAATAAGCAACTCAAGCAAGAAGTAGCTCGCCTCACCAAGGACTTGACTCAAGTGAAAGGCAAGGCGAAGCAAGCCCAACTTCATCAAGATAACACCGTCAAGGGAGTGAAGAAGCTTGATAAAGGACAAACCGTGGTTTGCTACGTGTGCCACAAGGAAGGTCACAAGTCCTATGAGTGCAAGGTGAAGAATGGGGGAGGAGCAAAGAAGAAAGAGAAGAAGCAAATAAGCAAGCTCTCCAACACCTACACCAACAAGGTGGACAAGAAGGCCTCCACACCTTATCTCTTGAAGAAGAAGAAAAATGATAAGGTGGTGGCCATCAAGGTGAACAAGTAAGCCAACAATGGGGCCAAACGCTTTTGGGTGCCAAAGAAAATCATTTCCAACATGAAGAACACCAAGAAGGTTTGGATCCCGATAGGGAAGTGAGAAGTCCTATGGACTTTGGGAATTTGGAGACTTGGCAAAGTGTGGATGCATTTCATGGGGTGCATCATGATGGACAAAGACATTGCTAAGTGGGTTAGTGAATACTATGGACCCAAATTCCCCTTCCCATGTTAGGTAACTAGATTTAATTTATTTCAATTGATATTAGATTTGATTTTTCCTACAATTGGTATCTTTTAGCATCTAGTTACTCTTCATGCCTAGGTTTGCATTTGCTTTCTTATATATTTTGTCATGCATACACTTGGTATTTCATATGGTAGGCTTGCTCGGTTTCTTTCTTATTCCTTGGAGCAATCCTACATGGTTTAAAATTGTTTAGAAGCATGGCACATAGCTTGTCTTACAATTGTTCATATAATATGTGCCAAAGTCCAAATTGTAGATAATCTCTCCCCGATATCACCTTCGAAAATGACTCTCACATTCATATGATGTCATCTTTCAAGTGGTATTTATTTTTCTAAAATCAATGTGCACGTTTCCTACAAGTATTCCACACTTGTGTGCACAAATTTAGGGGGAGGTTACTCTACAAGTTGGATACTTTGAGACTAACACATTTTCAAGCTTATCATGTGTGTAGTAGTCTCATTGCAAGGAAGATGGAGTCCCCGGAGATAAGCATCATACTTCAAATATCCACCACCTATTGCAAGTGGTAGAAATCAAATTGGTTTTCACATGTGGTATTTCTAAACCGATATCATCATGTTGATTTCATTTTGATATTTATATGCTTTCTCCATGCATTATATAGACTAAATTTGCTTGTGCAATAATTTGCCAATTATGCATATGCTTTGCCTTCTACCATATGTATGCATATATTTAGAGGGAGCTTAATCTATATAATGTGAGAGTCAAATTTTGTGACCTATTCCACTCTACACATAAAGGATCACAAAGTTTGACCCTCCCTTGTGCTACTAATATCTTCCTTTTTGGTGTTTGATTCCAAAGGGGGAGAATTTAGAGGACCAAAAGCAAACATTAATTTGTAATAATGGTCCTAGAAAGAGAAGATAGTGGATTATGGATTAGCCTATGTAATAGGGAGAATTTGTAGAAACCAAGGCTTAAATCCATAATACCACATAGGGACATTTGCAAGGGCAAGATAAGTTTTTATGCAGTCTTACAAGTAGTATCTTTTAGCATCATATAACCTTGCCCATTGCATTGCATCCTAGCAAGTAGATAGGTTTTAAATTCATTTTTTTATTATTTGCTTGCTTTGGTCGTGTTGTCATCAATCACCAAAAAGGGGGAGATTGTAAGGAAAATGGACCCTAGGCCCATTTACTCTGGATTTTGGTGTTTGATGACCAACACAACCAAATTAGACTAATGAATTTGTAAGTGATTGTTTTGTAGTTCAATAGGATGCAAGATGTGACTTGGACAAAGGTGACGTGGTGATCCGATGATCAACACCTCAAAGAAGACCTTAGGAGCACAAGAGAAGACCTAAGATATCAAGCAAAGTCCAAGCACGAAGAAATGAGCTCACAAAGGTGACCGGACGCTGGAGAAAAGCGACCGGACGCTCCGATCAGGAGGCTCGGCAATAGCAGCAGCGACCAGACGTTGGACCGGACGCTGGCGGCAAACCGACCGGACGCAGTACAGGAGCGTCCGATCGAGTACAGAGAGGTTCCAGAGCGGCGAATTTGCGACCGGACGCGTCCGGTGGCATGTGACCGGACGCTGGCAGCGTCCGATCAGTGGATCGCGGCTCCAACGGTCGGGACGACTGGACGCGTCTGGTCAGGACGTGATCAGTGTTCGGTCAGTAGCAGAAAAGCGGGATTTCATCCCCAACGGCTACTTTCTAAGTGGGGCTTATAAATATAACTCCCAACCGGCCAAATGAGGGGTGTGGGCCAAGGAAACATACCAAGTGTGTTGATACACCATTTTAGTGATCTCCACTTGCATAGTGCTTAGTGTTGTATTAGGTGATTAGCGTAGTTGCTTTGCGAAGTGCTTAGGTTGATTAGACCACCGCTTATGCACTTGCTCTAGGTTTAGGCCTAGTGTTTAGTGAGGTTTGCATACCTCTTACCACTCGTTGCTTGCGCACACCATTATTGTACATCGGAGGGGCTTGTAGTCTTGCGAGATCACACCAACCACGTTTGTGGTGTGGCCACCACCGTGTACCGGAGGGAACAAGGCCCGTGGCGTTTTGGCCGGAAGCTTGATAGTGAAGACGGCGGGGAGCATCCAGGAGAGGCTTGCCGGGAGTCACGTTGGAGACCCACTTGCGCGTGGGCAAGGCCCGTGGCTATCCACGGAGTTACCCGTCCGAGAGCTTGGCCCTTGCGAGAGATTCCTTGCGAGGGGCTACAACGAGGACTAGGGGGAAGCTTGAGCGCTTCTCGATACCTCGGTAAAAATACCGGAGTCGTCGACGGGAGTTTGCATATCTCTACCTTGCTCTTTAGCTTACGCATTTACATTGATTGTATTACTCCTTTTGCGGTAGAGATAGCAATACATTAGCGAAACCGTAGTTGCACATTTAGATAGTTTATCTTTTGCATAGGTTTTGCTAAGGTTAGAAAAAGAGGCCATAGTTTAGAGTTAGATTTTTAAGTTGTCTAATTCACACCCCCCCCCCCCCCTCTTAGGCGTCACGGTCCACTTCAGAGATTGCATGTGTGAGGCAAGATTGCATGGTCTCTCTGCTGCCTAACTAGTATAACCCTTGCAACTATCAGCAGTATCTTCTCAGTTGCATTGTGCTCTAGTATGACTGCTTAAGTACTAGTTGGTAACAAACATATAGCATTAGTCACTAAGTTTCTAGTGTTTGGGCATCTTTGTAAGATTGATTCTGCATAAACTAGAAATGGTGATTATAAGGTTGTAAAGCGACTCATAGTGCCTGGAACAGTATTTGGAGCAGGTTGATTATAAGGTTGTAAAACGACTCACAGACTCTTTAAAGATAATAAAAAATAACCCTCTAGATTTGTACCTATATTATCCACCTGTATTATTATGAAATATAATGTAAATGAATGCTTAAATTTGCATCTAAATTACCCACATATTTCATTATAAAGATAATAATAACACTATTAATTTGTATATAAATTATCCATCTAATTCCTTGAATTTTGAAGTGGTCCACTCCAGTCCAAAGTAAAAATCCAGGTCCATATGTGAACCTATAGTGAACGAGTTTAAAAGTTTAAGGACAGGAATACTCACTCTAACAAGGAGTTTATGGATATAGATGAGAATCACATAAAATTTTAACGGCACCGGGTGTGTATTGCAAAAAAATGAACGTACTGGGTCAAGGGAGTAGTTGAAATGTTTTTATTATATATACATCGAGCGTTCATTTATTACTTTTTAGATAACAGAACAATTAACGAGTTTTTGTCACACCATTATGTACATAGTGAACACCATGAGACTGAAAAGTTACAACAATATAATACAGAATACGTACATATGTTTCAATCTTAAATTGTGCGCACACACTGTTACATTGCCAGGCTTGACATACTTAAAAGTACCTACCGGTAGCAGCTAGTGAGCACCAATTCATTCAACTCCGATCCTTCGGGCAGTTCGTTCACTCCTCGCAGTCCGTTGGATTTTCTTGGAGAGTATTTTATCCTCATGAAGGAGCTTCTCAACGACGTCGTTCTTACCGAGTATCACAATATTCAGATCATTAGAGTGGATCAAAATATCCAAATCTGCAAGCTTGGGCAGTGCTGATTCATGTATTTCCAATTTCTTCAATTCTTCTAAGTCAACCGTCAACCTCCTCAAACTATGAAATCCACCAGCAGAGAATACAAGCTGCTCATCCTTGTATGATCCACCATCCAGAGTGAGACTAGCAAGGAAGGGCAACTCAGCCAACTTGTTGATGAAGTCCTGTGAGACCATTGTGTTCTCTAATGACAAAAGAAGTAGATTGGGCAAGCATGATTTGATGTCCATGTCCTCTACACATGGCATGTCAATAAGCATTCCATCCAATTCCATCACCTCAAGTCGTCGAAGCGAGGTTTTAGTAGAGAAAATAGCCGATGGAATACTGTCACCATGTATGGTCAGTGTGACAAGGTACTTGAGTTTTTTCAGAGCAGCAACTAGCCCCTTCTCATGACCTTTGGAGAGTTTCCAAATGAACAAGGAACGGAGCTGGATCATTTTTGAAAGGGTATTTCTATCCCAACCATACTTATCATCAGGTTTCACAGTATCAAGGGTCTGCAGATTCTTCAAGTGACCAACCCGTTTTGGCAAGATGAGGCGATGACCAAACACATGCCTTAGGGTTCCAATCTCCCAGAATGGCACCGGTAGCTCCTTAACTTCTGTATCTCGGACATCTAGTGTCTGAAGACTAGAGAGCCTTCCAACTGATGGTGGTATCTCTTTCAAAGAACAGGATGTCACAGCAAGGTACTGCAGGTGCACAACATCACCAATTTCATTTGGCAACTTGTCACCAACTTCAAGGCCTTGCAGGTTAATCACACGTAGGAACTTGGATGTTTGCAGAAGTTGCCGCAGATAAGATTTGGCATCGCCCTCCTTGCACTTGGTTGTGGTTCCATGTGGTGAGCAATGTAGGCAGATTGGAGACTGTTGCACTTTGGCTTCCTGATCTTCATCGGCGACATCATATTCCTTGCTTGTTTCTTCCTTCTCAAAATTAGACAAGATGGATCGAAGCTTCGGCATAGGGTTGGCTAATGCAGCATACTTCTCCATGCGATTTTGCAAGCTGAGGCGGCGAGCAGCTGACAGAGGCGGGATATCATCACTGTTGTGGATCTCCACAAAATTTACCTCTTGTGCCTCAATCTGAAGAAATGCATGGACTTTGCTTTGGATGGTCACAAGCTCCTCCTCGGGAGTATTTTCATCCATAGGCTCTAGGTTGATTAAATGCCTTGCAATCAACTCCTTCAAGTAACGGTAACCAACCTTCTCCATTGTCAACCCTTCCTTTGGCCTCAGGAAGCCCTCTGCCATCCACATGCACACCAAATCTTGTGCTTCAATCAGCATGTTTGTTGGCAATGCAGCAAAGTAGAGGAAGCAAGATTTTATGTCATATGGAAGATCATCAAAGCACAGGGACAGTATGCTGTCAAGCCGCTTTGATTGCTTGGATTTAAGATGCTCAAATACAGCTTTCCACTCGACTGGATACTCCTTTGTTCGTAGAAGGCCTGAAAGAAGAACAATTGCTAGTGGTAGCCCCTGTGTGGTGTCAAAAATGTCTTGCTGGTAATCATTTCGAACGCCATTTTTGACAGCTTCATTGTACTCAGGATTGCTTTCTTCCCTGCACACTCTCTGCTGGAACAGTTCTGTTGTAGCAATCAAATGAAAATGGTCAAGCTGGATCCTAACATGTTTATAGTTTGTTGGTGGGTCTTCTAGCCTCTCTTTCGACATCCTCACGACTCTGCTTTCTACTTCATAAGGGAGGGCAGCTAGGATGTGTTTCCATTCAGTGGTGCTTACTTCACCATCTATCACCACCAAGTACCTCTTCCCTTTCAGTTTCTTCTCAAGCTCCTTGGTGACCTCCCTCTTAGATAATGTGAAGTCTTCTTCTTTGAGATCCCTAAGGATTAGTTTCAGGATATCGGAAGCACTGGAATAAGGTGGGAAAGTAGCCAAAGCCTGCTCAACAAAATGGTTCTTGATTTCCAGCGTTTCATACACATCTCTTACCAAAGTTGACTTGCCCACTCCACTTGGCCCTAGCACAGAGATAACCTTTTGACGAGGAGTGCTATCCGGCAGAGAAGAGTCGACAACAGTGTCATATAGCAGAGCAGAAGTGAGATCTTTGCGCTTGTCTTCGCGACTAACAAGAGGAGGCTGCAGCAAATTGTCCCTGTAACCATTATTTATTGAAAGGTTATTGCATAGCAAAAGAAATGGCTTTTCAATGTAGACTTTCAAAAAAAACTTTTCAAAGTATCACTACCGGAAACCGGCGATTTGCCGAGTGCCGAGGCTTTGCCGAGTGTATTTTATCGGGCACTCGGCAAATACCGTGTTTGCCGAGTGCCAAATAAAATACACTCGGCAAACAAAAACACACGGCAAAATACGTCTTTGCCGAGTGTTTTTTTCTGGCACTCGGCAAAGAAGCTTTTTGCCGTGTGCATTTTTTTTGCCCTCGGCAAATCATTTTTTCGAAGCAATTTTTGAGGCCCTAAATGAATTCAAATGAAAAACTTTTCAACTACAAAGTTGTATAACTTCTCAAGATCTACAAAGTTTATTTTGGTCATTTCTTCATTTGACAAAGCGACAATAACGTTGTTCATAAAATCTACATATCTCATATCTCTCATATTAATTTCATGAAAGTAGAAGATACATATATAAGATTTGTGAACAATGTTACTACCACTACGTCGGATGAACAAATGACCAAAATAAACTTTATAGATCTTGATAAGTTATGAAATTTTGTAGTTGGCAACATTTTGATTTGAAATCATCTGGTCATGCAAAAACGACGTTTGAATTTGAAAATTTTAAAATTTGAATTTTTCAAACGACCTCGGATGAAAAAACTTCCTAAATGAAAATTGTAGATCTCCAAAAGTTATGAAACTATGTAGTTGACAACTTTTTGATTTGAAATCATCTTATCATGCAAAACTATGTTTGAATCTCTCAAATTTAAAATTCAAATTTTTCAAACGACCTCGGATGGAAAAACTTACTAAATGAAAATTGTAGATCTCAAAAAGTTATGAAACTTTGTAGTTGACCACTTTTTGATTTGAATTCATTTAGGGCCTCAAACAAGCAATTTACTCTCAGTTTGCCGAGTGCCTTTTTTCTAGCACTCGGCAAAGCCGTATTTTGCCGAGTGCCTATATTTTGGCACTCGGCAAAGAGGTATTTTGCCGTGTGCATTTTTTTGGCCCTCGGCAAATCAGTTTTTCGAATCAATTTTTGAGGCCCTAAATGAATTCAAATGAAAAACTTTTCAACTACAAAGTTGTATAACTTCTCAAGATCTACAAAGTTTATTTTGGTCATTTCTTCATTTGACAAAGCGACAATAACGTTGTTCATAAAATATACATCTCTCATATTAATTTCATGAAAATAGAAGAGAGATATATATGATTTGTGAACAATGTTACTACCACTATGTCGGATGAACAAATGACCAAAATAAACTTTGTAGATCTTGAGAAGTTATGAAATTTTGTAGTTGGCAACATTTTGATTTGAAATCATTTTTCATGCAAAAATGACGTTTGAATTTGAAAATTTTAAAATTTGAATTTTTCAAACGACCTCGGATGAAAAAACTTCCTAAATGAAAATTGTAGATCTCCAAAAGTTATGAAACTATGTAGTTGACAACTTTTTGATTTGAAATCATCTTATCATGCAAAACTACGTTTGAATCTCTCAAATTTAAAATTCAAAATTTTCAAACGACCTCGGATGGAAAAACTTACTAAATGAAAATTGTAGATCTCAAAAAGTTATGAAACTTTGTAGTTGACCACTTTTTGATTTGAATTCATTTAGGGTCTCAAATAAGCAATTTACACTCGGTTTAGTATAATATATTGGGAACTAAAACGGAATCTAGACACAAGTGACAGTGTGGTGTAGTGGTAGAGGAGGTTTGTGCGCAGCGGGAGGTCTTGGGTTCGAATCCCGTCGGCCGCGTAGCCGTGAAATTTACGCGAAAAAAGCCGGAGATGGATGGGCGCTGACCGGTGGGGGCCTCCACCAATTAAAAAAAAAATTTCATTTTTTTTGGTTAAAAATTTCCATTTTTTCGGCTTTTTTTCGGTTCCAACTTTGCCGAGTGTCGGCACTCGGCGAAGGCTTTGCCGAGTGCCCGACAAAAGACACTCGGCAAAGACGTCTTTGCCGACTCTTTTTTTGCCGAGTGCTCTTTGCCGAGTGCAGCACTCGGCAAAGCCTTTGCCGAGTGCAGCACTCGGCAAAGCCTTTGCCGAGTGCAAATTGGGCTTTGCCGAGTGCCCCTGGCACTCGGCAAATTCACTGAGTCCGGTAGTGTATGATACTAACAATAAATGTATTATACAGAACAACGCACTGGTACGTGTGATCTATACCGAACTAAATGTACTGCAGTATGTACTGAACGTGAGTCAAGTAGTCAGGGTATCAGTAGTTGCTACTGTTTTTTTTCACTAGTACATGATGGGTGTAGAACATTATTCTACCTTAGGGTATTCGCACTCGTGTATATAAATACCAAGAAAAAACAAGATATGAGTAATAGCATATAGATAGAAGCCTTGAAAGGACAAAGCCATTATGTTCTACAAGTACAACTGTAGAAGCATCCACACATCATTACTGGAAACAGGAATATCCGATCCGAATGTACTCATTCAAACAGAAATACTTGGATGTGTGCATATCCCTAGTTATGGCATTGACTGAAGCTTATATCTCAGTGACCTAAAAAGGTAGAAAGAGTCAATCTAAAGGGAAAGAAATTATGGACATGTGCATTTGATGTGTATGCATCTTCCTAAGAAATAGCATATAGAAGACAAATAAATAGAACCAAATTAAAGAACCATACTCAGACATCGAGTGTCAACAAGCATGGGTTGGGATTATATAACCAAGAATAAAGTTGAACACCTATATATATTATCACACCTCTAGGAGTCTAGGATAAGGCACACATGTTATTATCAACAAAACAAAATCCAGAAATGTATTGTTTATACCAACTTACAATTTGGTTGGGGCAACAGAGATGGCCGTGGAAGCTCTCCATGGAACAACTATCTTGTTGGTGTCCTCGATTTGCTTGTATGTTTCCTTGTTCTTAATTATATTCTCAAGTCTTGAGTTGATAGCTTTGATCTTGCTAGAAAGGTTGTGCCGCACACGTAGTTGTGTGCTAAATTCCGCAATGAACCTTATAATGGTGCGTGTCCAGCTTGGGTACCTTCAGGGAAATGGTATATTGACTTTAGGTCAAATTGTATATTAAATAATGTAATCATGAAAGATCGACTACATTTCCAAATCTGAAAAACTTTTGTTTGATGGGAATCATAGATGCCTCTAATCATGCAATGTTCTAATTCAATAGAATTAGAGGTGTCTCTGACTCTCTTCTTATGTATCTATTAGAGCCTTGAACTATTTCCAGATTGCTAATGATTTTGCATTAGACACTGATGGCCATATGCTAATTCCTTTCTATTTCTGCACCGACATGGAAATTCATCTACCGATAGAAAAATTTTCTATTTCTGTTGCTTTTGCCCTATCAGTATTTTCTATCGGTATCCCGATAGGGAAATTGATTTCCCAATTTTTCTGTCAGTATGTGGTATTTTCCTATCGGTTTCACAGGACCGGAAATTTCAGTTTCCAGTAGTGTTTCAAGGATTACACCAAATGAAGTATGTCCATGACAAAACCATAATAGTGATGGACATTTGAATGAAATACCCGATATATAGATACTATGATACTATCCTATATCAACTTAAATTCATTCATCTTATACACTTTAGGCGCTACAAGTAGCAACCGACAAATAATGCACAATTTCCTTAAAGTTAACCACTATAAAGTATTCTTCATGTGTAATATACACTGAAAATAACATTTTTTATTTTACTTATTTATATTGAATCCTAACACTAGCTTCCTACTTCTTCATAGCATAGATATTAATTCCTGTACAAAGTGGCCTAATAAACTCCTTCCACTAGGCACATCTCAGAGCATATCTCAGAGCAAGAGCATGACCACATCTGAAGTCAATTATGAAATTTATTATAGCAAATATCATCGGTTCAAAGGATGAGTTTCACGAGGGCTAGTGGAATTTGGGACTTGACCTTGAGATAAACACTTGATATTTAGATTTGCTAATTTCGTACATATGAACTATATTGTTGTGATGATATATAAAATTTAACAGATGTAGTGTCTTTAATTTATTGATGCATGTAATGAAATTTCTATTGAAATTGTTGGCTGTGGACCTCTCAAAATTAATTTTTAGCGATTGTTTTTAAAACCGTTACTACGCCATTGATTGTAAAAATAAGGTATTTTTAGGACGGTTCTATTCAGAGACAGTTTTGCTAAGTTAACCTTCCTTAAAAATGATTTTTAGAAATAATCCAATAGACTAAAAATACTTTTTAGATATTTAAAATCTTAAAACAATTATATGCGCGAGAGGCTATGACACTACAGATGTTATCGCAAGGTTCCATTTTGAAAGTATTTAGCACAAGTGTATTGGTTGGGATTCAAACCGGCAACCTATGTCTCACGTGTTTTCTCACCTACCACTGCACCACACAATTACTTCCGACTAAGTATATGATACTATCCTTTTGAATTAATATGTATGACTTGCATTGAAATTTGGCTTCTAACGATCTTAAATGGAAAATTTTCAACTATCAAATTCTAGATCTCATTTAGAACTACATCTTTGATATAGGGTGTGTCTCCATCCGAGTCATTTAAAAATTCAAAAATTTAAATTCAAAATCTAAGAGCTTTATCTATATATTTATTTATTTATTTATTTGGGCCCCTAAACAAACCTCAATGAAAAAAGCTGCTAACTATAAAGTTTTACATCTCATTGAGCTCTACAATTTTAATATAAATTTTGCCTTCACCCAAATTTATTTGAAAAATTAAATTTCTTTGTTTTACAGCTATTTTCAAGGGCAGTTGACTCGACCGCCTCTCCATACCATTTTTTAGTGGAGTCAACTACCCTTAAAAATCAGCCATTTACAGGGGCTGTTGACATAAGCGGTCACCCCTACAAATCATATTTTCAAGGGCTGTTATCTTAAGCTGACCACTCCTAAAAATGATATATTTCTAGGGTCAGTTTATTGAAAAGACAATGCATTTCCAAGTGGAGTTAGTAAGCTGCAGTGCTCTGGTTCTAATTAGAAATGGTTTGTTAAGTAGAGCGCCCTTGACAAAAATAGGAGGTGCCTTTAAAAATTGCCTCTTTAATTGTGACCGGATCTGTCGATTTTTGTTATTTAATTAACTGACCGGCTATATTGATTTCGTCAAACCAAAGTTTATGAAAACCAATGGACCGAATTGAATTTTCGGTTTAAACTAATAGCCCAGTTCTATGTGTTGGGGAATTAATAAGTTGGATAAAAAAATCTGTTTCTCCCTCCAAAAAGGGTTTTGATTTCTTTTTGTTTAGAAAACTTTTTGAAATAGGTGGAGAAACTTGAACTCTTGGCTAAAATTATTCGAACAATATATATACCCTCCGTCCATAGAAGATACACAATGAATACTATTAACATCTATGTATCCAACTAGGTATACTACGAAAATATATTTCATAATTAATTTAGTGATACTTATTTTTTATCATAAATGTTAGTATTTTTTATATAACTTTGATTAAACTTTAAATCGTTTCATTCCTTGAAAAATGGAAATTGCATTTTTTTAATGGACGGAGAGAGTACATATGTTTCGTATATAAAGATCGGAAGTTCATTGGTTTCCGTGCACTTTCTAAATGTAGGCCGTGGTTTTCAGTACACGTGCTACTACTGAAACAACTATTTATGCGGAAAATAAGGATTTAACAAAATTCCAACACGGAAAAATGGTGAAGCTGGTCTGATCTTCTTCTTCTTCTTCTTTTTGAAACAACTGGTCCGATCTTTCTCAGGATGTATATATATGTGTGCAAAATATACCTGGATAGGTCGACGAGGAGGAAATACTGGTCGACGGCGTCCTCGGCGTCGAAGGCGGCGTCGCGCGTCTGGTGCAGCCACACCCGGCTGGCCTCGTCCGGGACGATGCGGCGCCGCGGGTCGGCGTCACGCAGGAAGGCCTGCATCCACATGAGCTTGTCCCGGAGGCTCCGGATGTCGTCGTTCACCGCCACCAGCGCCCGCGACTCGCTGACGGCGAGCTCCTGCAGCTTCACCACCAGGGGACCGATGATCGCTTCTGCCATGCTTCCACCTGCAGCTCTCTTCTTTCTTCTCCTCTAGTTTGAATTCGTCCGGTTGTCACTGTCGCGCGAGCGCAATAATCGACTCACACCATGCACCCGGCCGATGCAAAGTGCCAACCCAAAGGAAGCATGGCATATAACGTGATGCAAAAGAGGAATCGGAATTTAAGAATACGTGCGTTCGGTGATCGGTTGCCCCGCGACGTATATAGGAAGTTAGGAACAGATTCTGCCATGGCATATATAAAGGTAAAAGCCAGCTTGAGGGCATGGAAATACGATCGATCTGCTACAAGGCAAGAATATATTCTTTCTGTCGGTGAAGCAAAGCAAACCTGATTGGGAATGCAAAACGGGTTGTCAATCTGCCAATCCATCAAAAGGCTTAAGTTTACAAGACAGGTTATTCGCGAGCTTACAAATAGGTTTAATTTAATGGAAATACTTTGGTGAGCGCGTCCGTCGGATGCTTCTTTCTAGGCCTACGGACCGGTCCAACGGGCCTCCTCCTTCACTAATAAAAAAATACAGCCCGACATTTCCCCATCTCGCATCGAGTCGTGGTGTTACCCACCGCCGTGGGCGCCTCCACCGTGCCGCCCACCCGCCCGCTCTCTACTCTGCTCTGCTTCACCGTCGACGGTCACCCCACGCTGCTCCTGCTCCTGCTCCTTCGGCCTCGCCTCCTGTTACAGTCGTGGCACCCCGATGCAAACGGCGGAGGAGGCCGCATCAGGATACGATGCATGTTTCAAACGTACATTTCAAATGTTTCAGATGTTTTAGAGGTACGTTGCAAGTATTTCATACGGATATTACAAAAGTAGATCAGGGTGTTACATATGTTGCGATGGTTGTACACGTATGTTGCAAGCATCTGTCCATGTTTCGTCTGTTTTTCCAGACATATGTTGCAAGTGTGTTTATCTAGATGTTGCATATGTTTCAACACATATGTTGCAAGTATTTTATCTGGATGTTGCGTATGTTTGCAATGTTTTTCAAGTGTTTTTTAGGTGTTTCAGACGCATGTTTTAAGTGTTTCATCTGTCTTTTTTGTATGTTCCAAGTGTTGCTTCTAGATATTTCAAAAGGTGAGTGTTTCATCTGTCTTTTTTGTATATTTCAAGTGTTGCTTCTAGATGTTTTAAAAGTTGATTGGGTGTTGCACATGAGATGCCCATGGAAAGCAGCAGGGGCACAAGTGGGCCCTGCATGGACGCAGGTGATGCAGGCCTAGTCGAGCGACATCCAGGCGGTGCGGGCCCACATGGGGACACGTGAAAATGGACTGTAGCCGCGGGCGTCTGTCCGGACGTCCGGGTGCTAGTAGTGCCCTTAATTTTTGTGGACGGCGAAATGTGATGGATCGTTCTCCGTCGTCGGCACACGAAGCAAGCCGAGAGAAACCTCGTGGAGCAGATCCCAAGCTCTCTCCGGGCTTAAGGTGGACACTAGACCAGATGGTCGTGACCGTGGGCGTGCCAGTCAATTTGACCAAGCAATTGATAAGGAGAGAAAATTGATCTGTAATTTAAGGTGGAACATGCCGGTGTTTATCCCGACAGTTTCAAATATGCAGCTAAGTAGCCGATGAGATAAGGCTATTGACTAGAGAGTCGGTATCTAGCATGTTCATGATGCAACGTAAGCAAAGCAAGCATATCCGCAATTGTCAGTTATTCAAATATATAGATCTTCACTAGCCGATGATCATGAAAACATGCGAAAGATATAAGGATAGGCGTGTAGACATACATATGAGAAACATACTAGCTTTATCTGAGATGAAAATAGGTAAAAGTTTGTAAATAGCCAGTACATCCTCAACAAAACGGGCCATCGGCTGATGAAGCATTGATAGCGGAGTCATACAAGATACTGGCGATCGATGAATCTATCTCTTAATAGAACACGACTTTAAACACCCGCCATGTACGATCAAGATCGAGATAGATTAGTCATCAAACAAGATCTAACATCAAGAATTGAATTCAACTGTGATAATAACAAGCAGACGATGGTTTAGAATAATAAGACCAATAAATCTCAAACTAGATCGGGCAATTGGTGATATTATATTAAACAGTAAACTATTTAACACAATATCGATAACTTTGATTCATACCAACGTTTACAAGAGATCAGACATCTGTTGCAGCCTTGTAAAGGTTGATATGAATCGATAACTAATCTATAGCGTGGTTTGTAAGAGATCAGTCATCTGTTGCAGCCTTACAAACACCAATATAGATCGATAATTAACTCATATCATGACTTGCAAGAGATCAGTCATCTGTTGCAGCCTTGCAAGTAACAATACAAGTCGTGACGGATACTCACAAATAAGCCAGAGGTTAGGTCGTCCGATGCAGCCCTACTTGCCCAAAGAACTCATCGAAATCTACTCTACACCTATTCCAAAGGGGTGGCGTAAGCCGAAAAGTAAAGGTACTTGCTTGGTTGATCGATGAGAGATGTCTATTACAATGGCCGGGGTTTAATATTTATACCCGAGGCTTGACTATGAGTAATGGTCGAATAAGACCAGTTACAAACTTAGAAAAGAAAATCAAAACTTTCTAATTTTAGATGTCTTGGACTCCAATCTTTCCCTTCTATGGAGCCTGACGCGTTTTCTTGCTTTATGCCTTGTTGATTTTGCCGATAGGGCCCATTCTGTCAAGGCGATGATGTCACCTTGTTAGTTGATTTCGTTGATAACTCGGTTAGCCGATTTGGTTGAATATTTTGGCTTTCCTCGACGAATCTTGACTTCAGGGAACTCCCATCCTGAACCAAATTTTGGTGTCAACACATGTCCACCAATTTTTGGATAAAATAATTTTATTCCAAAATTATCTCTCACGACCGTTGCACGTGCAGCATTCTTCAACTGCATATCTTGATTTTCATGTCCCTTGTTGGCATTTCTTAGCATCACTTGTTACTTGGTTGTCATCCCTAGCATAATGCCAGAAATGCGTGGTTCGTAATTATTAATGACACTTATAAACTTAAGAGAAAAATGTATACTCCCTCCATACTAAAAAATAAAGTCATTTTGGACAGCGACACGGTCTCTAATGTATAACTTTGACTTCTTATTTTTATAAAAAAAATATTTATCGAAAAGTGATATATGTATATTTTTATGAAAGTATTTTTCAAGACAAATCTATTCGTATGGTTTTCACATTTCCAAACTCAACAACTTAAAAGTTATTCATGATTTATATTCCCAATGTCTGACCCAAACCTTGTCCAAAACGACTTCATTTTTTAGCACGGATGGAGTATATATTAAAGTATCCGCAAGCGCACAGATAATATACCATTATAGCATTTCACCTGGAAGTATACCAGGTATCGTTATTTATATTTTTACCACAGGGAGGAGCTTATGGAGTGGTGTTGGCATAGAGATATTGACAAATATGTATACTTATGATAATAATCACTCTCATGCTATTGTAGGGGTAAGTCAAAGGGTAAATAAATGATAAGTGTAAGGTAATAATGGTATTCCAGACATAGAATTAGAGACTCATAAATGTAGTATAGCTAAGCAGGAGATTCATTAAGAGCAAACGATTCCTAAGTCATTACTTATCTACTAAGTCTTTTGTACACCCTAATATATACACTCTCACCTATAGTATAACTAACTTTGGATCTACGCATAAGGAACATTACTAAGGAAGATCAAGAACATAGCTTCTCTACCTTCACAATCACGTTCTACGTGCTCTACAAACGGGGAGTGGACTACAAAGGACTCAATGGGAGTGTCATATCCGCTATCTACCACATGAACCAGAGTGCAGAGGGCATCCGTAGGCAAATAATATCTAAGCACCATGCTTACATAGTGTCGACCACTTAACTCACGTACGTATTGAGCTAAGCGCTTTGCGAACATATGCATAAACTCATCATTAATCATAACTATATCAAGCATACAACTAGAGCAAACTAGGAACATAATAAATAGCAACATAATGATATTAAAGTAGCACAAAGTCATAAATATAGAGATGCAATGGCTATACCAGTCTCTAGACGACAGATCCGGAATCCTGAGCAATAGCCCACACTCTTCTTGAACCTTGCTAGCTAATCTATACTAGAAACTTGAAGAACTAGAGCTCTAATCTCTAATCTCTAGAAACCCTAGTTTTCTGTCTAGCCCTGACTTATGACCTGATGATCTGGAGGGGGGTAGGGCTGGTATATATAGCCTAGAGGATACAACATGAGTCCTTGGATCAAACTGACTTAAGCAATGGCTTAGATGCTTCCTAGGAGGCGGTGGGAAACCAACATAGCGATGAGACTGACAGGTGGGCCCCTGTGGGGCCGGGTGGCCTACAGGTGGGGCCGCGTGGCCCCACCTATCATCGTCTCGTCCTCTGCTTTGGTGACGTGGCTTCTAGAGTCCTCTGGAACCTTCTAGAGTTGGTTTTATGGGAGAATTCTGATTTTTCCTTTGACGTTTAGATCTCTCTTGACGGTCTTCTAGATAAACCTTGCTGAAAACATAGATTCACCAAAACTCATGAAAATTGTCAAATTAAACCCCTAACTCTATGTTGGTGATCATTTTCATGCATTATTTCGGGTTATACTGATGTTTATAATGGTCGGTAACTACCGTCAACAGTGGGCTTTCTCACATATTCATCTTCCTTGGCCCTTCTTGATCGAGGACAGACCGCAGATCACGATGCCTCCTTTCTTCTGATTTTTTGAGCAATCTTTTTCTTCCTCCAACTCGTGTTTCATAGCCGATCTTCTGACATTCCTTGAGTCTATCACATTTGCACACAAATTCTTCTATCACTGTTGATCGTTGCATCGGTGATCAACCCCTCAGATTGATTACCTTTTCAAGTTTAGCTGATCAGCTAATCGATCGAGCTTTAGTTGATCAATTCCAGGGCCAGCATCTGGATGCGTGTGAAAATGCAAAATTGCAGCGGATAACACCTCACGTCCGCATCCGAATTTGAATGAAGCTGTAAATAAACCTTGATGAACGAAATTTTCAAATCCGCTGCTTTTGCAACTACTGTCCTCTCATTAGGCCTTGCATGGTTCCCTCAATATTTGAGATGGCTTTCCATTTTCCATGAGTCGAATTTATTTCTCTTCGGCCCAAAAGATCCATTAGTATCCCATTCTGGCTATAAATACACCCTTTGAAGGATAGCCAAGGGATCACATCCGTTCCTACCTCTGCTTTTGTCACCGTGCAACTTCTTCCTCTCCAGACCTACACCATCCCTCCTTTCTCCAAAACCATGGCCGGTGGTAAGCGTCCTGCTAGCGATATCCCAGAGGAAGAGCTCCCCATGAGCCAACGCCTCTACCGCTAGGGGTAAGTTAGAGCTTGCTCACATCTTTGTTCTTTTCAATGATTGTCTTAATTGACTTCTTTTGATCGGCAGAACCATATCCCACGCTGGCGCCCGTCGTCATGGGGCAGGACCTTCTGGCGCCACCCAAGATGCCGAATCAGCGGCATCGATAGGATCTTTTGGTAACTCCTCCGACTCCTATAATGGAGATGACGCCTGCCGTTATCTCCGCGAGCAGAACGTGGCGATGGACCGCTACTCAGAGGCGACTCATGAGAGCGGTCATCTAGAGGTTGCCTTGAACGCCTCCTAGGCTGCCCTCGCCGCCACAGAGGGGGAGACCAATGTCGTCCGAGCACAATTGGCGGCATCTGATGCCAGGGTTGTGGGTAAGTTCATCAAGACAACTCTATATTTGATTATTATTCTATTTTCCTGATCTTCTCCTAATGACCTCTTTCTTCTTGTTGTAGCTCTGACAGAGCAACTGGAGGCACTTCAGTTGGTAGCAATCGATGCGGTCAATGCCCTGAATGCCTGGGGCGATGTGTTGGAGGCCCGCCTCCAGGACGTCCCTATGCGTTCGGGAGGTGGCTCTCCATGGCGTCCGACACAGAGCCGCCGTTGCCCTGACAATTGCTTAGGTGCGTTCAGGGCATGACCTCTGTCCGCTGGAGCCTAGCTTCTCAGATGGTGAGGACCCCGACATTTTCCAGGAGTTGGTGGACGACTTTGAGGGAGCCACCGAAGCCATAGCGCCATAACCCTAGCCAAAGGAATCGTCAATCGCATTTTCTTCAGCCCTTAGATTATAAATAGGGTTATGTCAATGAATAAAACTTTCTCTTTGCACATGTTCCTCATGTTTTGGTTCTGAACGTTCTTTTTCATCATCACCAACTTCCTTCAGCGATAGCTTCGAGCAAAATTTCTTCTAAACTTGTGATCTAGAATCTTGAGTGATGATGTAGTTGCAATAACCGGTGCCATTCACTTAGATGCTCCAAATGTAATTCAGGCAGTCCTAAACTCATGACTTCCAATCTTTATGCATTTCTAATCTGTGGACCTTGGTGCAAATATTTAGTCGATGCGTTTCTCCACCTTGTACAAACTCTCTGCTGTTTAGCGATTGACTTTCAAAGACCCTTCTAAAAACTGGCTTCTCATAACCGTCTTCAATCAATTAGCTCTCAGAACAAGTTTCTGGGTTCAGGTTGTAACACAAAACTACAGCAAATGGATTTTCAAATCTGTAACCTCGAACCGAACAAAAATGTAGAATGGCAACTCCTCACGTCCAACTGCTGCATTTCTCATTCGGCCATGCGTGGCCTCCTCGGTTCTTGGAATGACCTTTCGTCTTCCATTAACTGCTCTTTATTTTGACACGGCTCGATAAACCTACCTGTGTCAACTTCAGTTATAAATATATGCTTCAGGGGATAACCGAGAGGTCACATCTGCACTCACCGCCACTCTTGCCACTGCATCACTCCTCCTTCTCAGATCAAAAATCCAATCTTAGCCAAGGGCAATGGCGGACGGCAAATGCCCTGCTGGTGATATTCCCGAAGAGGATCTCCCTCCGCGCCAACGTCTTCGCATTCCAGGGTAAGCTTAATCGTACTCAAAATTCCCTATCCATTACTAGGACTTAATCATTCTACACCCTGTAGGACCATCTCTTGCGTCGGTACTCACAACATGCTGGTGAGGTTTGCAGCTCGAGGTGCTCAACCAGCGGCATCGGTGGCTTCTTCCATCGATTCCATAGACTCATATAATAGAGATGACACCTGGCATTATCTTTATGAACAGGATGAGGCGCTAGGTCATCATTGGGAGGCGACCCAGGAAATCGAGCGCCTAGAGGCTACCTTGCCCGCTTCCCAAACTGCTCTAACCGCCATAGAGGGGGAGAGTAGCACCGCCCCGGCACGGTTAGTAGATTCCAATGCTAGGGTCGTAGGTAGGATTCTCAAAAGAAACCATGTCCCTTTATCATTTGCTCCTTTGTGTTCTTCTTGGTGATTCTTTTCTCTTCTTATTTCAGCCCTGAAGGAAGAATTGGAGGCCCTCCAACTGGCGGTGAACAATGTTGCTAGGTCCTTGAACACCCAGGGTGATCTGCTGGCGTAATCGCCTCTAGGATGTTCCCATGCGCGCCAGGGAGATTGCCCTCCATGGCATCCAACACGGGGCTGCGGTTGCCCTGATGACTGCCCAAGTGAACTCTGGGCTTGAACTCTGAGGGCTCTAGCCTAGCTTCGCCAGGGGTGATGTCCATCATGAGCTAGTGGAGGATTTCGCCAGTCATGCTGATGCCGCGGCAAATGCATCCTCGGCCGAAGAGAACGTGAACAACGTTTTCTTCGTCCAGTAGTTTGTATTTAGGGACTCAACCATAAATAAAATCTTTTAATCCCACTTGTGTCCATTCCCTGTTTGAATCTGCGTGAACATTTTCTGGAGATTGTTGCGATGATGATGATGGCACACTCCTGAGCTGATCTTATGCGACCTGTTTTTTCCTTTTTATTTTTGCACTATAGGCGATGCGTACCCCACCAGCTTTTGCCTTCTTAGGCTGAATCATGGTTGCCCGATTTTTGTTCTGAAGGCGATACTTTGCTAGTATCAGCTGTCAATCCTGGCAACGATCCAAAATCGATCACACTTGAGCGCTAACCCTTAACCACTAGGGCTCAAAATCTCATAACGAGCGACATTTCTGAAAATAGCTAATGATGATTTAAGTACTAAATCTTTTACGAAACCCCAAAAATCATCGACCGTCAAGCTCTTTCAAAGTGTTGTGCTATGAAATCCAAATCCGACCGCTCAAAACAGAATGGCTACATTCTGATGAACTAATCTATGAGAGCGACGTTTAGTCGTTCCATAATTATTAAAAAGGGGAGCCGTTAGAATAAACTCTCAGAGCCGATTGCTTGGATCTGCTGTTGACGTTCATCATTGATCTTGATGACGCCTCCTTCCTAGATTCTGCCAGAGAAGCATTCACAGTCTTTGAATTCCTAATAGGCTGGGTCAGTTGTTGCCATGCTTACGGACATGTCGACTTGAACAACCTCAACATTATCTCCCTGCCACTAGATGAGGCATTGGTGCATTATCGAAGGGATGCAACAATTAGAGTGGATCCAGTCATGACCAAGGATTAGACTATATGTTCCTTTACCATCGATGATGAAAAAAGTGGTCGATGGAGTTTTAGTCCCAATCGTCAATTCGACGTTAACTGCCCCTCGTGTCTTAGATGCGTTACCATTGAAGTCCTTCAACATCATATTGGTCCCAAGCAAATCTCTAGGACCCTTTCAAAGTTTGCCGAACATGGCATAAGGCATCAGATTGATAGTAGCACCTCCATAGACTAACATCTTAGTCACCGGCTTTCCATCGATGAATCCTTTCATGTATAAAGCCTTTAAGTGTTGATGCTGAGATGATTTGTCAAATATAGCTTGTTGGGACTAGAGGGCTAGCTGAGCCACTGCTTCGCCTAATTCTTCTTCATCACACCCTTCTTCATTGGATTCTTCTTGCTCATACTTAGAAGGAGCTCTGAATTCCTCAGGTAGGATGAAGACCATATCAATATTAGCCGATGGCTTACCCTTGTCGGTTGTTTGTTTGACGCGCCACGTTTGAGGCCTGTTATACTTTTGAGCTTCAAATTCTCTATTCCTCAAGCATTGGACTCTCCTTTTCTGGCACCTTGTTAGACCTCCTGGACACCATTGGCCCTCTTGCCAAACATACTCTTTCTCTCCATCACGACTGGCCCAACTCTCATCATATGCACGCTTACCTAGCCAATCATGAACTCATTTATTTTTATGCGCCGATCCATGTCGTTAGACTGAAAACTCAAACGCTCATGGATGGATCGGCGATTGGCTTGAGATTGCCTAAACTCTAAATATTGATTACTATATTCTGGTTAGTTACGTCTTGTAGGCAATTTCAAACCTTCGTTCCAATAGTGTCAGAAGAAAGTACAATTCCAATGTAACTCTATTTGTTCTCTTTCATACCTTTCTTCCTTGCACTGACGCTCATACTCTTCTTCTTCAAGCCGATGCTAGTAGTCCTCCTTTTGGCATTTCCATTTATTCAACAAGATCCTGGAAGTCACACGAGGATACATAGCACCAGCTCTGGATGTTTCACCTTGCTCATATCGACTCTTTTGCTGATTGTGTTGTTGCTTAGCTTCCTTATACTCATCAGCTGATATCTGAGCTTTAGGGTTGACTAACCCATCTTCTTTGGCCTTAGCCGACGTCAAGACCTTCATCTTTCCTTTAGCCAATTGGAACTCTATCATATGCACCCCTAGGAAAGGATGCTTTTCTATGTCCATTGTTAGTTTCTTAGCTGGCTCAAACTTGATATTTCCTTGCTCAATGGCCTTCTTAATGTGAAAGCAGAAGATTCCGCACTCATTGGTACTATGGTTAGTAGCATTGTAGAACTTGCAGTATTTCTTCCCTTTAAGTTCTTCCACCGAAGGGATCACATGATTTGCATGTAATCTCAACTGCTTCTTCTCTAGCAGCAAGTCAAAGATCATGTCAGCCTTCTTAACATCGAAGTCATAGGTATTTTCTGACTCCTTCACCCATGGACAAGATATAGGAGCCTTGCCCCATGTCCATTCGGCGATCGCAACTTCTGGATCATCCCCATCAGAGTCTGCATCATAGGGATCAGTCATAGCAGCAGTACCCTTCAAATACTTCTCTTTGCGCAGGGTTCGATGTTGATTCTCAAAAGCATGCACTCTTTGAACTAAATGGGCCAAGCTTACAAACTCCTAGCCATCAAATTTCTCTCTGATTAATGGAGACATCCCTTGAAGGGCCAATTCAGCCAATTGTCCATCAGACAGATTCAGGGAGTAGCAACGGCTCCTTACTTCTCTAAATTTTTGAATGAACTCAGAGCCTAACTCATTGTTCCTCTGCCTCATGCTTATTAGGTCAGTAATCTTCTTCTCTCATGTCCCACTGTAGAAATATGCATGGAACTTGTTCTCCAGATCGGCCCACCCAGTGATTGAGTTTGGTTTTAATGATGAAAACCAACTGAAGGCCGGTCTAGACAGGGACAAGGGGAAGAATCTAACTCTATGTGCCTCCTCAATAGATGCTTCTCTGAGTTGAACGAGATAGTGGCTGATATGTTCCATGGTTGTCATCTCATCTATCCCATTGGATTTGGAGAAATTTGGGACTCTATAGCATGGTGGGAGTTGCACAATATCATACCAAACTGAGTACGGGCGCTGGTAAGACCCGACCTATCCTTTAGGCTTCCGACCAAACTGGCTCTGCATCATAGCAGTTATTATGTTGACGAACTCATCAGCATCCAAGCTAGCAATTTTTTGTCTTGGCTGCCCTTGAGCCTGAGCCTGGGGATCTTGTACTTGAGCTTGTTGACCTTGGGCCGGAGGCTGCAAGAGTTGTTGTGCATTATAACTATAAGGGTTCTAATACCCAGGATGTGGCATGAGCTCGTATGTGCTAGCATAAAAAACCAGGTGATACCCCTCTGGACAGTCAATCTGAGTATTGTGAGTTGCGTATCCTTGCAACTGACTATTGAAGTAGTTAGGATCATCATTCCTGATGATCCTTTGCACTGATGGGGCAATTTTATGGGCCGACTGAAGTGTTTGATAGGAAGTACTGAATCTTCCCTGAGCCGGTCGTTGCACAACCTGCTGAGTAGCTGAAGAGGTTGGCTGCTGGACTGAATAAACTTGGTTTTGTCCAGTAGGTTACTGATTTGTCTGTGTGATAGGGGCACTTAGTGATTGTTGTGCTAGTAGTTGCTCCTCTATCATCTGAGCTGCCCCTGCCATTGGTAGGTCTTGACCGTGCCCCCTGCGGCTTGCAGGGCTTGACCTTGCCCCTGCTATTTGTAGGGTTTGATCTTGAGTCTGTCCTCCTGAAAGCTGTTGTATTGGTGGCTGTTGGAACTGCCCACCATTTGGCTATTGACTAGAACCAGGTATGTTGCTTCCCACAACGGAAGGATTAAAGCCATTAGAGTATGCTAGCCCCACTTGATCAACTGGCGCTTCAAAGAAAAACTCTTTCAAAACATTGCCAATCGTGTTGGCCAACACCTTATTATGGTTTGTAAAGGCTTCATGAACAGTCTTGTGGACCAAATGAGCAGTGGTCCTTACTTCAACATCTTCACTTTGTCCATGCAGGAGGATGCTTGGTAGGGGAGTCTTCTGGACGACTGAATTGCGCGTCCGGCTGTAAGACAGCAGACACTTCTCTCCGAATTCTTCTGCTACCTGCTCAATGAGCACCTTCTGGTCATCAGGCAGGTCTTCAAGGTCGACCTCGAGGATCATCTGATTATCCATGTCGACTATTGTGGTCCCACCGGACGTGCCAAGATCGTGTGGACGGTGAAAAGTGACGGATCGTTCTCCACCGTCGGCACACAAAACAAGCCGAGAGAAACCACGTGGAGCAGATCCCGAGCTCTCTCCGGGCTTAAGGTGGACACTGGACCAGATGGTCATGACCGAGGGCATGCCAATCAATTTGACCCTGCAATTAACAAGGAGAGAAAATTGATCAGTAATTTAAGGTGGAACATGCCGGTGCGTTTGTCCAGACAATTCCAAATATGCGGCTAAGTAGCCGATGAGATAAGGCTATCGACTAGAGAGTCGATATCCGGCATGTTCATGATGTAATGTAAGCAAAACAAGCATATCGGCAATAGTCAGTTATTCAAATATATAGATCTTAACTAGCCGATGATCATGAAAACATACGAAAGATGTAAGGATAGGCCTGTAGGCATACATATGAGAAACATACTAGCTTTATCTGAGATGAAAACAGATAAAAGTTTGTAAGTAGCCAGTGCATCCTCAACAAAATAGGCCATCGGCTAAAATAGTCAATTCTAGTGATCTTGTCGTATAGCATACAATCACTCATCTGTTGGATATAAATAAATTAACAAACAACTAGGCTCAATCTATTGTACCATCAACAGGTCGAGTCGTCTCATGCAGCATTGACAGTAGGACCCTAGATTAGAGACCAGCAGTCGATAGATCTACTTACATCGCAAAGAAATCTTGAAAGCATGTTATACGCGTGAAAGCTCAAGCCATCAGCAATTTAGCCAATGGAGACATAGCGGGTGGTTGATGCCATGTTCTTCTTAATAGATAGATCTATTAACCGACAATGTCCAATCTGGCACGCTGTCAACAGGTCAAGTCGGCTGATGAAGCATTGATAGCGGAGTCATACAGGATACTGGCGATCGATGAATCTATCTCTTAATAGAACACGACTTTAAACACCCGCCATGTACGATCAAGATCGAGATAGATTAGTCATCAAACAAGATCTAACGTCAAGAATTGAATTCAACTGTGATAATAACAAGCAGACGATGGTTTAGAATAATAAGACCAATAAATCTCAAACTAGATCGGGCAATTGGTGATATTATATTAAACAGTAAACTATTTAACACAATATCGATAACTTTGATTAATACCAACGTTTATAAGAGATCAGCCATCTGTTGCAGCCTTGTAAAGGTTGATATGAATCGATAACTAATCTATACCGTGATTTATAAGAGATCAGTCGTCTGTTGCAGCCTTACAAAAAACAATATAGATCCATAACTAACTTATACCGCGACTTGCAAGAGATCAGTCGTCTGTTGCAGCCTTGCAAGTAACAATACAAGTCATGACGGATACTGACAAACAAGCCGGAGGTCTGGTCGTACGATGCAGCCCTGCTTGCCCAAAGAACTCGTCGAAATCTACTCTACTCCTATTCCTAAGGGGTAGCGTAAGCCAAAAAGTAAAGGTACTTGTTTGGTTGATCGATGAGAGATATCTACTACAATAGCCGGGGTTTAATATTTATACCCGAGGCTTGACTACGAGTAATGGTCGAATAAGGCTGGTTACAAACTTGGAAAAGAAAATAAAAACTTCCTAATTTAAGATAACTTGGACTCGAATCTTTCCCTTCTATGGAGCCTGACACATCTTCTTGCTTTATGCCATGCTGATTCTGCCGATAGGGCCCATTCTCTCGAGGTGATGATGTCACCTTGTTAGTTGATTCCGTTGATAACTCGGTTAGCCGATTTGGTTGAATATTTCGGCTTTCCTCGACGAATCTTGACTTCAGGGAACTTCCATCCTGAACCAAATTTCGATGTCAACAATTTCACGCATAGTCAAATTAAATAATTCTTACGTCCTTTTCACTGAGTTCGTTTTCGTCATGGCTCGGCTTGGGGCACGTATGATACTCCTTCTAGGGTTCCACCTTTCTCAACTTCACAATAGATGCATGCAGTAGCCATCTTCTTGCGTTCAGTCAACCTCTAGTCAATTTCTTCATACAGGACTGCACCTTTGTTGCTCCTAACATTTATCATGGCATGGGATTTATTTCGATTTAATTGAATAAATAATGGGCCAAGTATTATTAAATCTAACGGTCTTCATTGAATTCTAAGGCAGAGAAGAAACACTCACAATTCTACTGTGGTTTTATATATCAGTATTTCTATCGAGACAATTAAATTGAACATCTAACAAGAACAGAGATTTACACTCGTCTGCAATTGAACAATGAGTTATGATTGAATTGACAATTCGGTATTTAATACCGTGTTTTTAAGTGGCGACTTCCATGACCTTTGATTTAATAAAACTTACCTTACACTTGAGTACTGTTTACTTTAATCATGACCAATATGACTAAACAATTTGGTCGCACAGCTTAGTGATATGTTTAAATTCTTATTAGTGTGCCAGTCTTCCTTTGTTTTAATCTACTACCCCTATAATACACCAGTTAGAATAAATCTACAGCCACACAATAAATGTCTGCTCCACAGTCATGACCTATGCTACATCCACACCAATGAATACACCTAGAAAATATAACACCATCAAAATAAATACACCAAATTATCTCTTAGCCATTCTCTCTCATTACTAATCCAAATCCGACAGCTCATGTTTAGTGTGTCTGCCCTCCATCGCCTACTCATCACGCAGAACCTCCACCCCGCGTGCGACTCCCTCCCTGTCCCCCGACGCCTCCTCTCCCACTCACGGACTCCTCTCCTCTCCCCCACGGGACGAACCTCAGGGCAGGGCACCGCCGGCCGGCCGGCCGACCGGCAGTCTAGGCTCGACTTCTCTCCCCCACGGGCGACTCCCACTCCTCCTCTCACCTCCCTTCCCACGCACGCCTCCCCAGGCTCAAAACCCTAGCTCCGGCCGTCGGCAGTGCGGCGGCGATGCCTGCTGCTATGGCGCTCTGGAGGGCTCGGGCTCCAGGCCACGGGAGCAAGCAGCGGCGGCGGCACGCGCGACTCTGACTCCGACTCCGACTCTCCCCTCCCTGATCCATCGCGTCGCACGTGCCGCTCCTGCCCCTCGCGCCTCCCCAGGCTGCTGCTGCGGCGCTCTGGTCGAGGACTGATGTGCGGTTCTGTTACAGGCTCTGAACCCCTCCGGTCTGGTGCGCAGCGGATTTGGCTCCAATGGGGAAGTCTTCGGTGAAGTGGATCAAGTCCGTGCTCTTCGGGAAGAAGTCATCTTCGCGGTCCGGCTCCACCAATGCCAAGGATTTATCGGTGCGTTCTACTTCTTCGGTAGTATCAGAATGCTGTTACGATTTCGATTTTCTGAGTGTGCCTCAAGTCCAGCTAAGGAGTAGGGATCTGGTCTAGCAATTGATGTGAGTAACAAAGGGTATGGTGCTGCCGGGAAGGAGCCCGCGTTCTCCAGGAGCTCTCCGGTGAAATAGTGGGCTGTGTATCGAAGACATTTGCAACCAGCTTACATGCCATACAACTTCTCCACTTTCTGACTGAATTCTATGACAATAGATATGAACTGGAACCTGAAACCATTGTTTCTGGTTTTTCTATTTGTGATAAAATATATAGAAGGAAAACAAATTTCTAATTTAAATGCAGATGCATACTAATGAAAATGACAACGCAAGCTATTTTTCTTACTAACAACTTACTTGTACATTGAATTCGGAAATGAGCATACAGGAAGAACCAAAAATCTAAATTATATTCACTCACCAAAAACTTATTTCGACCTATCATGTTTCTGCATTTGTATAAAAAATTCTGACTAATTTTGGATGTCTAATCAGGTGGATAATGCAGGTGGATATCAGGCATGAGCAACATACAAATGGAGGACATACTTGAAACTTTAGATCCTGATGAAGAGCTGTTTGGGAACAGGTATATCTGTACAGGTTGACCCTGCAATAGATTATTATTTCCTTTTGTATTCATGCTAAAAAGATCAATGCTCTAATATACAGTGAAAATAAACCCTGCTTATGTTTTTAGTTTTATTGTGGCAAGGATTAAATCCTGATTTAGTTCAGTTTCTTTTATCTTAGGATTCTTGTGGAGCTATAACGATCTGATGGAGATTAATCGGTACGTATGACCATAGCAGCTCATATAATTCCTGAGACTGACCAAAACATTATTAAATCTTATTGCAGTTAGACAAAACCGACTTCTGCTGAAAAAAGCTATGTGCTGATTAAAATAAGCAATCATTCTATTTCTTTATTGAACTCTACTGTGAAGATTCCAAAAAAACTAAGCTTTACAGTGACAAAAAATACTTAAAGTATAAATCAAGTGAGGTATTTCTTCCTCATTATGTTTCAATAAGACATTATCTCCTGCTGTCTTGCTTAATTGCACTACATCTTAAGCAACCTCAATTTTTTTTTAATTTTTAATTTTCATTATTTTGACTCCTCTTATGGTTGATTAACTTGTAGTGCAGTGGCATTACTGTTCCAATATCACTACTTGTCACAAGTTGTCCTTAAACATTCGTGATATGTCATCTTGTCAGGCTCTTTTAAATCTACAAAAGAGGCAATTGACAAGATCTTGGCTTCGGAAGGAACTATTATATTGGCTCTTTTAAACATTGTGTTTTCATTTTGTTTGCAGACATATCTTGTTCATGTCAATACTTTTTCTGAAGAAAGTCTTTATGCTCACACATTTTCTTGTGCAGTTAACCATAGCTTCCATACTGCAAGTACAAGCTCCACGTGATACCCCTTGAAACAGGAAAGGAACAGTCCTTTGTATTTCTTGTTAACAAGAGGAAGATCTATCAGGTAGTTATATCGAGCTTGTGTTTGATTTCAATTTGTTTTTCTTGTTTTTTTTCATCTGGACTCACTTGCCTATTCAGGTTAAGCAAATTAGGCATGGCACAGAGGTAAAGATCGACTTGACAGTGATGGAAAGTCTTCTCTTTGGCCACAATATTTCACGAGTTTATGACCTCAAAGGCACTTGTTTTTTCACGATGCGTCACTGCCCTGGTCCAGTGATTAAGAAGCAAATCATGGTGAGTTGGCCTCTTTTCTTTGTTGAGTTGAGTGCATATATGAAAATTTTCTTTGTTGAATTATATTTGTGACAATTATGTTTGTCTGTGTGAAGTGTCGCATGAGTTTCAGGTTGCCTGTTAATAGACTTTTGGTTGTTTGATTTGCATTGCCTAATTAAACCGTAGCGTTAGCACGGGCATTATACTAGTATTTTATAATGTCTCACATTTTTGTAGAATGTACCATGTGAATAGTTCTAGTATGCCAATGCTATTTCTTCAACTATATATGTGTAGCGAGATCCACGAAGGATATATGAATACAATACAATCACAAGGCTAAAGGATTCTATAAAAACAACAGTAGCTCTATAGGTAAATCTCCCGATCATGATGTTCTCACTGTTTCTTACACACCAAAAGGAGAAAAAAGAGAGAGAGAATTGCATATCCAGAGCGTTGTAAGCAAAGAAGAAACTATAGGACAAATCTTAGTACCACTAAATTTCTTCAACGCTGTTTCATTTACAAAAGTTCATATAATGATCACATCAATATACATGAATTTTATTTATTTTCCAATGTAGTTACGGTTACACAATGCATGAATTTTGTTTTCTTTTCCACCTGAAAATCTTTGTGTCCTCAAATCACGTACAAATAGTCATGTAAGGAATATTGGTTCTTATACAATGTTCCCAAGTTTCATATATATACTACACGTTAATGTTATTTCCTATTCAAGGAAATCATCCATACATTTATCTTTATTTTTCCTACCATGTATTCATCTAATGAAAATTTGTTCTTGTAAGACTTGAGCAAGTTTCAATTATAAACTGTTATACATACTTTCTAAATTTGCATTTTTTTTAAATAATATTCTAAAGATTCCAAAGCAACGCACGGGTACCACCTTGTTATATAAAGTCTCTTGGATAATCCATGTTCAATTACTGGAAAAAGGTTGGAAAAACTTTTTTAAAAAAAGAAAAAGATTGGAAAATAATAAAATGTGTAGGCACATCTTGTAGTGTGTATGAATTTGATCTCAATAATTTGTTGAGATTGCTAACCACACATTCAACGTGGTCTTTTGCAGTAACCACACATTGGTATATGAACGCTGTTAATCTGATTTTACCAGCCGATGTGGTAAAAATGGTAAAGAAAAAACTACCTGTAGTTCTAGAGTACTATTTGTAGGCTTTTTCACCAACTCAAACTACTGGGCCTAGGTTATTTTTCTTCGGCTCCAAGCCCACTACGGAGTCCTTATACAAAAAGTTCACGAGCCGTGCAATCGTGCTTTTGGACGCTGCTGCTGCGTCAGACGGAAATTCAGAGCTCAAGAAAGTACAAAACCATATCGCAAGATTCAAGATTTTTATGGAACAGAGCGTTTTCTGGAGAATTGGCATCACAGTGATCAAACTGGTGACCGAAAACAATTGAAATAGCAGGAGATGCAAAGTTAATCGGTAATGCTCAGGGGCGAGCGTCCGATCGGGCGCCGCCTCACAACAGGCCCAACAAGCCTACCTCCTTCTCTCTATGTCTCCCCTATCTCCAGCACACTCTCATCCTGCGCTGCTCGCTCCTCACTCCTGCCCGTCGTGCGCCCCACCCACACCTCTCACTCTTTGCTCCCACGGTCCCACCCGCCGCGTGCCCACCCACGCCATCGGGCCCGCCGCCCGCCTCTGCTGGTGCTTGTGGTGCCGTTGCGCGCCACAGGTTCGTCTCCGCCGAGCCAATGGCACCCACAAGCGCGGCCCGTGCTGGTGGTGCTCGCACACTGCCACTCGGCGCCGGCTCCCACCCCGAGGCCGGAATCAACCGGCCTTGGCCTCTCCCTCCCTTATGTTACAAATGTATGTTTTAAGTGTTTCGTATGTATGTTGTAAAAGTAGATTGAGATGTTGCATATGTTGCAAGTGCTTCAGAGGCATGTTGTAAGCGTTTGTTCAAAATGTTTTTGATTTGTTTTCAAACGTATGTTTCAAGCGTTTTTATCTGGATGTTGCATATATTTCACACATATAAGTTGCAAGAGTATGGTTCAAAATGTTTCAGTTGTTTCAGTCTTATGTTGTAATAAGTGTTTTCATGTTGCAAGTAGTTATTTGGATATTGCATATGTTTCACATATATATTGCAAATGTATGTTTCAAATGTTTCATCAACTTCAGACCTATGTTGGATCCAAGTGTTTCATGTTTTACAGGTAAGAGTCGGGGGGGGGGGGGGGGGGGGGCGGGGCCCGTGGCGTCGGGGGATGGGGTGCGCTGGGGGCTGGTGGTCGGGACGCGTAGCGCACCTAGGGTGTTGCGGACGGGGCGTGCTCGTCCTCATGCTAGTCCGGGCCCCGCCAGTGTGGAGAGAGAGGAGGGGGTTAGGGGAGTGCGCAGGAGCGGTGGGCGCCGCATTTCCTGCAAGCGCGAGCATCCAGACTCGTGGAGAGAAAGGAGGGGCTAGGGAGAAGGAGCGGCAGGAGCAGTGTTTTTCTGCGAACACACATAACGGAGGTGGCGCGGGCGTGCGGACACACGTTTCTGTCCAGACGTTCGTGCGCTAGTATCTCCCAAAGTTAATTAGACTTTCTTTCACACTGCATTACTGGTTTATAGAGCAAAACGGAGTCCAGCATTCACGCTTCACTGATGCAACCGTCACAAAGATGCAATCAGAACAAACAAAGTGAACTCTTTGAATGATTGAGTGCTCCTGTTTTTTTCTAAAAAAAAGAACAGAAGATTAAGAAAACTGGCTCCTGTCTTGCTGCAGCAGCGGCAGCGATGTCCTCGGCGAGACATCAGTACAGCTTCGTTTCCTTAGGCAAAAAAAAAAGAACTTTGGGAGTTACGGTTACACAATGCATGAATTTTGTTTTCTTTTCTACCTGAAAATCTATGTATCTTCAAACCATGTAGATATAGTCATGTAAAGAATATTGGTTCTTATACAATGTGCCCAAGTTTCACATATACTACCCGTTTATGTTATTTCCTACTCAAGATAACCATCCATACATTTGTCTTTATTTTTCCTACCATGTATTCATCTAATGAAAATTTGTTCTTATATGACTTGAGCAAGTTTCAATTATATTGTTACTAGCAAAGATGCCCGTACGTTACAACGGGAGAAAAAACAATAGTATACATCTAAGCCAATAGACTTTCAACTGAGATGATCACCTCACCTTGTTCCGCACCTTACCTTCCACCGTTGATTAGCGAAGCAACCTGAGAGGAGACGAGAGAGAAGGCATGGCGGGCTCGGGAAACTTGCTCACCTCCGTGCGGGCTTGCCCATGCAGTCTGCTTGGATAGCGAAGTGCGGCGGTCGACGAGCTCACCTCGGCAGCGACGGTGAAATCGGGTCTTTGGCGCACGGGGATGCGATGCGATTCCGTACGGGAAGAAGGATGATGCCGACTTGCGGTCAGAGGGTGCACTGTGGACGATGTTGGATTCGAGGCCCTTGGTTCGCATGGTTGAAGTTCCAGTCGGAGACGGCAACGACGTGGATTGAGCTAAGCGGCGTCATTGGGTCGGGGAGGACTCACCGATGGTGTGTGGCAGGAAGATCGTGTGCCACTGGGCGAGCTCTTTGCCCTGCTCCTAGCCGCCGCCGTGGGCACGAGCAACTCTGCTCCTCGCTGCACCGTCCCGAGATCCATGCGCTGCGCCGCCGCTGCCCCGAGCCGCTCCTAGCTGCGTCGCGCCGCCGCTGCCGTTCCTCCCAAACTGGAACGCGGCCGAGGAGAACGTGTTCCTCGAATCCGTTTTTTTTTTTTTTTTTTGCCGTGGTGATTTGGTTTGTAGATTGTTTTCTTCCTCGAATTCATGAATACAAGGGTGATGGTTTGATTTGTACATGTCGAACATAAGTTCTGAGACTCCGTGTCGGTCTCCAACTTGTTCTCCGACTCTGTTTTAACTTTAACTCCAACACATCGACCTGTAAGAAATCTCGAGGACGCGCTTTCAGATCGTAAAAGAGTAGGAAAGTGAGGGCTGCACAAAAAAAAATTAGTGCTAGAAATTTTGCTTCTTTGGTATCAGGGTGGGATAGATAGATAGATACTTTCTAAATTTACTTTTTTGAAATAATATTCTAAAGATTCTACAGCAACGCACGGGGTAGTACCACCTCGTTATATAAGTATATTGGATTAATCGAAGTTCGATTACTGGAAAAAGGTTGGAAAAAACTTTCCTTTTTTAAAAAAAAGAAAAAGGTTGGAAAAATAATAGAATGCGCAGGTACATCATGTAGTGTGCATGAAATTGATTTCTCAATAATTTATTTGAGATTGCTAACCACACATTCCACGTGGTTATGAACGCTGTTAATCTGGTTTTAGCAGCCGATGTGGTAAAAGGGCTAAAGAAAAAACTACCTGTAGTTCTAGAGTACGATTTGTAGGCTTTCACCAACTCAAACCGCAGTAGCTCTCAAAACAGGGTTCCTACTTTTTATTTAGGTGCTCCTCTTTATTTTTTGGTGTTTAAAATTTTGCTTACACTCCAACAGCACCACCCAAATTTGAGCCCTCAAATTCATTCAACAGACACTGACAAACAGGACCCGCTCGTCATTCGCTCCATCTTCTTCCTCCTGCTGGACAACGCTAGGCAGATCCTGTCGGTGCTGGGAGGGGATCCGGCCACGGCGCGCGAGGTCCTAGCAGCCGCACGCCGTCGCGACCACCGAGAGAAGAAGAGGAGCGCTCGCATCTCGGCGAAGGGAGGGGAGGAGCCGCCGGAGGGAGGGGAGGAGTTCGTCGCTCGCAACATGGCTCCCGTCTCTGCCGGGCGTGCGCGTGCTCAACTCCGCCCGTGCCTCCTCTCCCGGGTTGGCGAGCGTGTGCTTGGCCGTGTGCGGGACCTTGAGCCATGGCAGAGGCAGCGACCCACGGCGGAGCAGGAGCATAGGCCACTGGAGAGGGAGCGGATTCGGCGACGCAGTGGAGGCCAGAGCGGAGGCGGGCTCGTGCTCATGTGGTGGAGGCGCTCACGCAGTGGAGGCGGGCGGCTCGCCGGAGCGCAGGCGTTCCCGCACTCGCGCGGTGGAGGGAGGCGGAGGCGCTCCTAGCGGTTTCGAACGGCGGCGAGTCACGGACGGGCAGACGAGCGCGCAGGAAAGAAACGGCCAGATGGGCCCAGGAGTGAGCCCCCATTTTCCGAATAGGGTCTGGAGTGTGGATTTGGGTGTCCATCTTAAATTGTAGGTTTTAGTAGGACTATCGTTGGAGTTGTGTTTTTATCTAAACATCTATATTTAGTTATGAGGTTCAAGTAAGACCTCTGACGGAGTTGCTCAGCCCTGGCCCACTATGGAGGCCTTATATAAAAAAAAAAATCACAAGCCCGTGCAATCGTGCTTTTGGACGCTGCTGCCTGATCAAACGGAAATTCATTCAGAGCTCAAGAAAGTATACAAAACCGTATCACAACATTCAACATTTTTATGTGACAGCCTGTTACATAAAAACAGAGTCCAGCATGTTACACCAGAATCTAAATGTTGAATCTAACAGCGTTTTCTGGAGAGTTGGCGTCACAGTGATCAAACTGGTGACAGAAAAACGATTGAAATAGCAGGAGATGCAAAGTTAACTAGACTTTCTTTCACACTGCATTACTGGTTTGTACACCAAAACAGAGTCCAGCATTCACGCTTCACTGATCCAACCGTCACGAAGATGCAATCAGAACAACAAAGTTCTTTTGTCAAAAAAAAAAAATGAACAGAAGATTAAGAAAACTGGCTCCTGGTTCTCTTGCTGCAGCAATGGCAACGCGATGTCTTGGAAACAAAAAGCTATACACATCACGTAGTGTGCTTGGATTCAAGAATTGCTTTGATTGAGTTTGAGATTGCTAACCACGCTTCCCATGAAGTCTGATAATGGCAACAGGACATAGGCATATGAACATTGGCAAACTGATTTTAGGTGCCGAGGTGGTACAAAGGGTAAAGAATAAAATAGAATACGTATATTTCCAGGCAACGTGCTTGGAGCCCAACAAGTTTAGGAATTAGGAGCCTGCTAAGTGCTGAGTTTAATTTATTCCGCTCCATGGGCATCTACTGACTTTATTCCAACCAAAATACTTCTGGCCCGATGAGTTTTGCAGGGCCCGAAGTCCAATATCAAACTTCTGTTGTCCATCAGAGGTTTTTTCTATATTCTGTTGTCCAATTTTAAACACCGTTACAGCCTCAAACTAATGAACAAGAAAACAAACGAATTTCGTTTAGGGCTAAATAGGGAAGTTCAAAAAAAAAGGACCAAGAAAAAAAACACAACTTTTTTTTAGGATCAAGGAAATAATTTTCTTACACCGATTCTATATCCTACTATGCGTCCGTGCGCAACAAATTCGAATATCCGCATCCGTATGAATATCAAAAAAACTCTTCTTCTTATCCTCTGCATTGCTGTGCAAACGAATTTGAATTATCCGCAGCTGCATAGATATCAAAATCTCTTCTTCATATCCTCCAAATCTCGAATAAGTTGGGATTGGAGAATTATCCCTGCCACTTAGCAGGGTGTGCATAACAAAGTGGTGTGGTGGGTATTTAAGAACAACGATAATGATTTGGCCGAGCGTCCGAAATACGCGTGTTGTCTGAGCGTCGCTATCGCCACCCCACCTGTCCTCTGCGTCGCCACGCCCCACCCCGCCCTTTGCACGCCTCCGCCCCGATCTGTCCTCTGCGTCGTCGCACCCACCCCACCCTGCCATCTGCACGCGGTCGTTCATCTCTGTGCGGCTCATGTGGCGTCGCCTTTTGCGCGCCCCCGAGCTCCGCGTTGCCGATGAGCACCACGCTGCCAAGATCCGTGCCACCGACATCCATGCCAGCCCACCAGCAAGCTCCACGTACCGTCGTTGAGCTCTACGTGCTGATGAGACTCCATTCTCCCAAGCAGAAGGAGATGTTGCTCTGAAAAGCGTATGTTTTGAATGTTTCAGGTGTTTCGAGCGCATGTTGTAGGTGCCTCAGGCGCATGTTGCAAGTGTTGTGTTGCAAGGAGATGTTGCTCTAAAAACCTATGTTCTGCCTATGTTTCAAGTGTTTCGAGAGCATGTTGTAGGTGCTTCAAGCACAAGTTGAAGGTGTTGTGTTTACGGATGCTGCAACAACGATATTATACATGTTTCGACAGTAATCTGGGCATGTTTCAGTAGTATATCACCGATGTTGCAGCAATGATATTGTACATGTTTCAATAGTAATCCATGCATGTATCATTAGTATATCGCCGATGTTGCAGCGATGGGCCCCAAGGGCATCCGTGCGGAAGCCAACATCTACGCGCCGCCACCGCCGACCCCACCCGTCCTCTGCGTCGTCGCCGCGCACCCACCGTACCTCACCATCTGTGTGTCGCTGCCACCCTCCCCCTCCCCCTCTCGTTCTCTACGCCGTCGCCGTGTCCCAATGCATCATCACCCAGCTCCAGGCGGCGGCGGCCCTTTTGCGCATTGCAGAACTCCACGGCACCGGCGAGCTCCACTTTGCCACCGAGATCCGCGCCCGGACGCTCCATCTCGAAACGTCCGTGCTCCTGTCCGCTGCACACTTCTGCCGCGTCCCCACCCATCCTCTGCGTCGTTGCCGGCTCCAATGGGAAACAGAACAGCCGCGGGGCGTCCGGATGCGGGCATCCGTCCGGACGTCCGGGCGCTATTCATTCCATAAGAATAAAAAGCAAAAAGGTTAAAAAATAATAAAATGCTAATGTATGCACATCATGTAGTGCATGATGATGATGACGATGAAGATGATGAATTTGTTCTTAATGATTCGTTGAGTTTGAGATTGCTAACCACATGTTCCACGAGGGTACATGTTCCACGTTGTTAATTTGATTTTAGCAGGCGATGTGGTAAAAAGGGTAAACAAAAAACTACCCTATAGTTCTGGAGTACGATTTGTAGGCTTTCCACCAATTCGAACTACTGGGCCTAGGTTATTTCTCTACGGCCCTTCACAAAAACTTAATAAGCGTGTGCAATCGTGCTCTCCGAACGTTGCTGGAACAAACAGAAATTCAGACCTCAAGAAAGTACAGTAATAAGAAAACCATACCACAAGATTCGACATTTTATGAACAGTGTTTTCTAAAGAATTGACGTAACAGTGATCACACTGGCAACAAAAAATGATTTAAATAGCAAAAGATGCAAAATTAATTTAGGTGGGCGGTGGCATTTGGTTTAGAAGATGAGATGGGATGGGATAGGGTGATCTCACTTTTAGTGATGTTTCGCCTAGACTTTGGGGAAGACTCATCCCTCGAATTCAAGGGACAAGCTCGTCCCTCTCTCACACTACTGTCATCTCTGTTTCCGCACCCACTCACGCTACCCACCACAACGCAGTCTCGCTCGCTACACGTCACCGTACAGTCTCGCTTGCAGTCTCCGCCTTGCGCCTCCTCGCCGCTTCCTTCTCCCCGCTACGTAAAAAATAATTTTTTAAGTAACAGTTCAAAAAAAATTTAGAGGCGGTGGGTGATGGAGCCACCCCTACAGTGACGTGTTCGGGTGCCCAGACATCAGCCGCTCCTACAAATGGAACAGCAGGGGCGACAGGTGATATGAGCCGCCCCAACAAATGGGGTCTGATTTGTAGGGGCGGCTCAATCACCAGCCGCCCCTGGAGTTGCTATTTGTAGAGGCGGCTGGTGATTGAGTCACTCCTACAAATGCCCCCGTATATATAGCTCCGATTTGTAGGGGCGGCTTAATCACCAGCCGCCTCTACAAATGACTCACATATAAACAGCACATTATTTATCCTCGGGTCACTCACACCAACTCATAAAAGAAAGGTGGGGAGGCCTTGGGCACCTCCTAAAAATTGCTCTACTAAGGGGGAAAGGTTTTGGTCTCAAATCCTTTGGTGGAGAGGTTCTAGAAGGTAAAAAATGATATTCCACACTTTTTTTTAAAGTTTTAATGGTTGGTTAGTGAGTAATTAGAGTTTTGTTTTTCTCTCTCTTCTATGGTGCTTGAGCTACTTATGAAGCAAATTAGACCCAAGTTTTAAATGTACTAGGGTAAATTAGGGAGGGAAACAAGATCATATCCTTATTTGGTCCATGTTTTTTTATTTTAGTGAACAATTAGTTAGTTTTATGGATGTTTCATGTGCATGTGGATCTAGATCTAGGGTTTGGTTTTTTTATTAATTTCGTTTTTGTAAATTTATGTTTGATGAAATTGGACTAGGGTTTGTATGAAAGATATTGGGTAAAGTATAATTGTTGCTAATTATTGTCTTTGAAATTGTTTATTGTAATTAATAAATATGTATTTAATTATTTATGGATAAATGAGCCATTAATTAATTTTCCTCTACCATGGTGTGTTTGTATGCTTCATGTAATTATATTAGATTTATATTCATATATATCTGAAGTATATACAATTATTCTTAAGTAATTATTAATTTATTTCATTTTATATATATTTGAATAAGTAGTCTTTTAATATTTGTTTTGTTGTTGTTGTAAAAGATGGAGTACAGGAACTCTTGGATGTATGGTTCGTTAAGGTTCAAGGCAGGTTTCCGTGAAGAGGTGGATAAATTTATTGAAGCCGCAAAGAAGCATGCAACGACATTGAAAGAGAATAAGGATACAATTATTTGCTCATGTAAAAATTGCAAGAACCGTATGGCATGGACAGATGTGACTATCATCAGATCATATTTGATTATGCGAGGATTTGTTGAGGACACAGTGTGGATTCATCATGGTGAAACGGTTATTGTTAACGACGAGGATGAGGACGACTACGACGACGAAACCATAGAATCCATGTCCCAATATTCAGCAGAGCTTGATGCACGAATAGATTTCGAGTTTGGCAATGAACAAGGTGGTGATGCTGGTGGTTGGGATGGTAACGACGAAGTTGGTGCCAATAATGATGGTGGAGCACATGTTAGGGATAAAGATGATTTGAAGGACATGATTCGAGCCCTTGGACCAGAGATTTTACTAAATAGCCCGAAAGGTCTAGAAAATTTGAAAAGGATGACAAAAGCATCGAAGGAGACTGTGTATGGTGTTGAAAAGGGCTGTCCGACACATTGGACATTGCTACGTTTTGTGCTTGAGCTGCTCATCCTGAAGGCTAAGTACGGCTGGTCAGACTGTAGTTTCAATGATCTATTGCATCTCCTGTCATGGGTGCTGCCACAACTAAACTCAGTTCCCGCCAACACATACCAAGCGAAGAAGGTCATAAGTCCATTGACAATGGGGGTTAAAAAAATCCATGCTTGCTCTAACCACTGTATACTTTTTCGTGGCCAAACGTTCAAGTCACTGGATAAATGTCCCCGATGTGGGGCCAGTCGATACAAAAACAATAAACTTTACGGTGGGAACGAAGCCTCCACGGAGAAAAAGAGGAATAAGAAGGGTACAAAAAAGGTGATACAAGAATCTCAGCCCCCAGAGGACACTCCATTAGGCAACGATGCAAAGCAGAGAAGAATTTCTATCTTGGTAATGTGGTACCTGCCAGTGACCGACCGTTTGAGACGTATCTTCATAAACCCTAAAGAAGCCGCACTCATGACATGGTGGGATGATGAGCACAAGGTGGATGATGATAAGATTGTACACCCTGCTGATTGTAGTCAGTGGCAAAGGTTTGATGAGAAGCACAAAGAATTCAGCGATGACCCAAGGAATGTACGGTTTGGCTTGATCACCGATGGAATGAATCCCTTCAATGAGAGGATGAGCGACCACAGCACATGACTAGTGATCTTGACCATGTACAACATCCCAACATGGTTGTATCAGAAGAGAAAGTACCTTCTCCTCACTATTCTTATTTCTGGCCCTAAACAACCAGGCATTGATATAGACGTGTTCCTCGAGCCTTTGATGCAAGAAATAGAGATGCTATGGAGGCATGGGGAGCAGATGTATGATGCGTTCCGAAAGGAGGACTTTATATGTAGAGCAATAATATTTGTTACTACCAATGATTACCCCACGCTATTTGTGTTGTCTGGACAGATCAAAGGAAAGACGGGATGCTTGGTTTGCTTGGATGGTACTACATGGGTGTACCTAGATGCATCCAAGAAGATAGTTTACCTAAGAAACTGATGCTTCTTAAAGACAAGTCACAAGTACTGTAGCAAATTGTTCTTTAGATTTTATGACAACGCCCCGGAGATTGAACCCCCTCCAGAGAGACGTCATAATGGAGAACACGTGTACAGAATGGTGAAAAACATACGCGTTGTCTATGGAAAGAAGAATCCAGATGGAACGAACAGAGATAGAAGCACACCTCCTGTCGAAGATGTACCTTTCAAGAAACAATCGATCTTCTTTCAGTATCTATTTTATTGGCCAGACTTGGAGGTCCCCCATGTCATTGATGTTATGCATGTGCAGAAGAATGTCTTTGAGAGTCTCATTGCTACCTGGATGGACGCAGGCACGTCAAAGGATGGTCTGAAAGCACGGAAAGACATGGTGCAGCTAAACGTGATGTCACAGCTTCACCCGGTACCTGAGGCTAATGGAAAATACACTCTGCCCGCGGCGTGCTTCAACCTAACACCAGATGAGAAGAGAGCTATATGCACTTTCCTTAGGGGGATCAAAGTCCCGACTGGGTTTTTAGCAAATGTGAAGAAGCTAGTGTCTATGAAGGACTTGTCAATAACACACTGCAAGGCTCATGATTGCCATGTGATGCTGGCAGTGTTTCTACCTATTGCAATCAGGGCTATAAAGCCACAGTTCTTGAAAATGGCCATCACTCGCATGTGCTACTTCTTTTCGAAGATCTCACAGAAGACGATTGGCAAGCAAGAGCTGAGTGACCTACATGAATTTGTGGTGGAGACACAACCTCCTGCTTTTTTGATATAATGCCACATCTCATGATTCACATGGTTCATCAGATACAGACGCTGGGCCCTTGCTACTTACATGAAATGTGGCCCTATGAGCGGTTTATGTCAGTTCTAAGTCGATACATGCATAATCGAGCATACTCAGAGGGCTCCATGATAGAGGGTTACAGTACTGAAGAAGTCGTCGAGTGCTGTCAAGAGTACCTAAAAGTATAGAAAGGGATTGGTAAACCCGATTCTCGTCATAAGGGTAGTGAAAGCTCTAGTTTGGTTTTGGTGAATTGATGAAACCCTAAGTGCTAACCTAGTTCATCAAGTGATCATGAGATAGGTAGCACACTTCAAGTAGAGAAGCAAATGAAGATCATAACATGACAATGGTGATAGCATGGAGATGATCAAGGGCTTACACTTGAAGAGAAGAAAGAGAAAAATAAAAAGCTCAAGGCAAAGGTATAACTTGTAGGAGCTATTTTGTTTTGGTGATCAAGACACTTAGAGAGTGTGATCACATTTAGGTTTGATAGCCGTACTATTAAGAGGGGTGAAACTCGTATCGGAATGTGGTTATCAAAGTGCCACTAGATGCTCTAACTCATTGCATATGCATTTAGGATCTAGTGGAGTGCTAACACCCTTGATAATATTTGTGAAGATATGCTAACACATGTGCACAAGGTGTTTGCAGGGTTGAGATGGGTTTGGGTCCCTCTCACCCTCCCGCCGAGCTTGCGAGGCGGGATTCGGCGTTTTTGGGAAAATGAAATGTCTATTTTCTATTGCGCCGGATGCAAAATTCTTGGTGGTTGGCACACTTGAGCAAGGGTGAAGAAGTAAGAGTTGAAATGGAGTTGGTCGAAATGATGCTGGCGTCGGTCTACTGACCGGACGCTAGGTCACTCAGCGACCGGACGCTGAAAGGCTGCGTCCGGTCGAGCTGTCAGACGGCACAGTGGATAGGGTTGAGCACCGGACGCTGGCTGCGTCCGGTCAAGGTGGACCGGACGCGTCCGGTCGAAAAAACATGCCTCGGGGAGCTTACTGGAAACGACCGGACGCTGAGGGTCCAGCGTCCGGTCAGTTTTATCGGACGTGTCCGGTCATGCTCGGGAGCTTACTGTAAACGACCGGACGCAGGGGCTTCAGCGTCCGGTCAGTTCGAAGGAGCAGTGTCCGGTCGAGGCTGATGACCGTTGAGTCTGGACACGTGGCTGACATCGAGCGACCGAACGCTGAGAGCCAGCGTCCGGTCAGTCTGACCGGAGCGTCCGGTCAGAACGCGTTTTGCCCAGTGAAGGGGTATAACGGCTCTATTTGATTGGGGCTCTATATATAGCCCCATGGCCGGCTCAAGCTGAGACTCTTGGCCATTTCTATTGACATAGCATACTTGTGAGCTTAGCCAAAGCCCTCCCACTCATCTACATCATTGATTCATCATCATAGTGAGATTGGGAGTGAATCCAAGTGCATTGCTTGAGTGATTGCATCTAGAGGCACTTGGTGATTGTGTTTCGCTGCGGATTTCTCTTGTTACTCTTGGTGGTTGCCGCCACCTAGACGGCTTGGAGCAGCAAGGATCGTTGAGTGGAGGAGGTGATTGTCTCCGACTCCGATCGTGGTGATTGTGAGGGGTTCTTGACCTTTCCCCGGTGGAGCGCCAAAAGGTACTCTAGTAAATTGCTTGTGGCTTGTGTGATCCTCATCTTGTGTTGGTTGTGCGGCACCCTATTGAGGGTTTGGCGAGTGATGCCAATCAGCGCGTGAACCTCCAAGTGAGTGAATCGCCACAACGAGGACTAGCTTGCCGGCAAGCAAGTGAACCTCGGTAAAAATCATTGTGTTCATCATTTGATTCCGAGGTGATTGGTCATCATTGTTATTCATCTTCGTGATTGATTGGTTCTTCATCTACACGGCGGTATAACTATCCTAACCACTCTCTTTACTTTACCGCAAACTAGTTGACAAGCTCTTTAGTGTAGCTAGTTGTGAGAGCTTGCTTGCTTGGTTGGTGTGGCTCTTTAGTTAGTCTTTGAGAGCACACTAACATAGGATAGTGTCTTTGCTATTGTGTGAATAGACACTATCTAAACTAGAATTGTGGTAGGTGGCTTGCATTTTAAGTAGGCTAGTGCAACACTCGCTTCGCCTCATAATTGTCTAACCATTTGGTTAAGTGTTGTTGTAGAAATTTTTATTAGGCTATTCACCCCCCTCTAGCCATTAGGACCTTTCAGGTAGGCTGGCTGGGAAGGGCACCAGTGGTAGAAAAGTGTTCATCGACCATGATTACAAATAGGTAAGTCAGGCGCATTACAGTGTCTTGTAGAGTACACAACTGATGCAACCGTACATTGATGAACACTTGGCTATCATTATGGCGGAGAGAAATGGCCGTTCGGATGATTGGGTCATGAAACAACACAAGCAATGACTAACTACATGGTTGAAGGACCAAAATATACCACCTAGAGAAACCACAGACTCTATTACCATCAGTAGGTTGGTAGAGAGGCCATTGAGACAGGTGACATCTTGGAATGCTTATGACATCAATGGGTATACATACTATACCCACGCAAAGGATAGTAAATATGTGAACCAAAACAACGACGTTTGAATAGAGGCTCTCGATGGATTGGGGCGAAAGATCCAATACTTTGGCATCATTGAAGATATATGAGAATTTGACTATGGAAGGGATATAACGGTGGCCCTGTTTCGATGCCGCTGGATCAAACAACACCAACTGAACGAGATCGGATTGAGAGTTCTGGACCTCGAGAATCTAGGCTACCAAGATGACCCTTGGGTGCTCGCTTCACATGTCGCACAAGTTTCTATATGTCTAACCCACAAAGTAACCTCCCCCCGAAGAAGAAGACAAAGCACGTGGTTGCCTCCGGGAAACAGCACATTATTGGAGTTGATGGCGTGGACGATGTTGAAGCTTACAATAACTACGATGAGATGCCGCTATTCACAAACTTTTCTAAGAAGATCAGTGTTGTGGAAAAAAACCTCCCCAAAGACATATTGCCATGGGAACGAAAAGGTGTCAAGGGAAAAGTCGTTACATCGGGCTAGCTAGTTGTTGAACGTGGAGTGTTTGTGTAAGTGTGTGTTTGTAAGACTTCATTTATGCATATGTGTGAGACTATATATTTATGTACGTGTGTAAGACTACATGTTTTTGTATGTGTGTGAGACTACATTTATGTATGTGTGTGAGACTACCCTTTGCAACATCCAGATGACTCTATTTGAACATCAACTCTATTACTACTAAAACTTTATAAAATCACTTAACACTTTATGAAATAAAGAAATTTTCAAATTTAAAAAAATAACAAGTTCGAACGAGATTTTCAACCATTAAATGATTTCAGCTGAAAAAGTGATGAATACCAAAGTTGTCATTTATTGAAAGTTGCCATTTATTGAAATTCAAAATTTTAACTGTTCAAATTTGGTCAAATGAAAATATGATCAAAATAAAAGTTGTATATATTGATGAGTTCTACAACTTTGGTATTCATGAGTTTTTCATCTGAAATCATTTACTCTTTAAAAATATTGTTTTAAGTTGAAATTGTTTGAATTTCAAAATTTGAATCGTTCAAACAAAGTCACATGACAAGATGACCAAAATAAAAGTTGTACATGTTGATGAGTTATACAACTTTTATGTTTACAACATTTTCATTTTATTTCATTTAATGTCATAAAATTACAGTCGAAGTTTTAAAATTCAAATTTTTATTTTTTATTTTTTTTTTGTTTTCTATATTGTTTTGACTACAATTGTTTATATATATATTTCTTCATATATAGAATAATACAAAATATTATATTTGTGCATATACACAATTGTTTTTATATTACTTTTATTTTGGTCACAATTGTTTTATATATACACAATTGTTTTTATAATACAGAATTAATAATTTAAAAAAATAAAAAATATTTGTAGGGGCGGTTGGATCAGGAACCGCCCCTAAAAATGCATTTGTAGGGGCGGCTGGATCAGGAACCTCCCCTAAAAATGCATTTGTAGGGGCGGCTGCATCAGGAACCGCCCCTACAAATAATCCCGACTATAAAACCGAGGGCGCACAGGTGTTGTCTGCTATTGGGCGCTCTCTTCTCCTCCGACGCCGTCAGGCTGCCCCGCCGATGCCGGCCCGTGCCCCTTCCCCGCCGATGCCGGCCCGCGCCCCTTCCCCGCACCCGCGCGCCCCATCCCCGCACCCGCACCCCCTCCCCGCACCCGCGCGCCTGCTCCTCCCCACCCTAGGGTTTCCGACCGGCTGGCGGCGCGCCTCCCTAGGGTTTCCACCGGCATATATAAAAGTTCATCCGCTGCTCATCGAGGTACCCATCGCTGCTGTCCCTGTCGCAAGCTCGTCCGGGTTGCCGTCCGCACTTTAGTCGCCGCCGCCGTCCCTGCGGCGCGGTCGTCTGGATCACCATCCTCGATGTGCGCTCGTCGGAGTTAGGGTTCCAAGGACGAGGACTTCGTGAAGACCATCGACTGTGCCGAGTGCTCGAGATCAGGTTAGGGTTCTTTTCCCCAGTTCTCTTGTGAAGTGCGTCGTTCATTCGCGGTCGATCTGCGACCGACGACTCGAGTTCTGTCTATTTATTTTGGTATCTTAAGAAATTAACTAGCGAGGAAGAAATTAACTAGATTTGTTGCTTTTAGAGGTTGAAAGAAAAAAAAAATGTGTTGCTCGATAGGTCACAGAATACATGTTCTTTATCGATTGTTATCTTTTTCTTATTTCTAAAAGCCAATTCTCCCAACAGTCCATCATATTCTTGAATAGACAAGCATCTCTTGAAATCTGGATGTGTTCTTAGTTGGTATGTACTCTAGATTATTAGTTTCAGTGGTGACAAATTCGTGTTTGGGACCAACCGATACAGTTGCTTCACAAGCACACAAATTGTGTACACCAGGGACATCTGGATGTGTTCTTGTTGCCATGCATATTATGCAAAAAGTGTGAGGTAGTTACAGAGCAGTGACCAATATCATAGAATCTGTAGTGTCAAAGTCTTGATCTGGCAGTCCGATCATGATCCTACCAACTACCATCAGTTTTGTGTTAACTTGAAATTAGTCTTTATTCATTCAAGAATTTTTTTTATTATCCAGAAAACTGTCACAAGGATTGTAGCCAGGATGCTGATGCTGATAACCCTGCCCAATATGTCATCTGTACCATCTGCTAGTCACCGTACTAACATACTAGCAATCACACACAGTGCTCCAGGACCTATTCTCCACCTACCTTTCTGGCTGGGGTAGCCTGCCACGGATACTTGTTGCCACCCTGCCCTAGTTCACCTTTCACTCTTTTCATTCATGTTCCATGGCCATTGGATCCACCATGTGCTGGATCCTTAGCCAGCACCGGTCCTTGCAACTCCTATCTGCTGCCATCCTTGCTATCTATGGGATTGTGGCCATGTTGGTCGCCTTCTCCTCTTTGCAGTCCAGCAGTCCTTCCTCCGCCTCCCTGCCACTAGCTCCACATCTGTGGAGATCAAGCTCATGATCCCTTGTGCCTCTTTGCTGTCTCTCCATCACTTCCTTCTCCATGCTCTACCCCTGGTGGTGGTGGTGATGGAGGAAGAGGAGCCTGTGATGATGGTTAACAGGCAATGCAGACAGTGGATAAAAGGAGGTAACATAGCGAAGATTGTTGTATAATTCTTGGCTTCACCTGTAGACTAAGCGCTCTAATCAATGCCCAAGGTAGATCATCATCCTATCATCAGGCATCTCCTGTTTAGAAGAAGCTCTGATCAAACCATCGCACAAAAACGTTTGGTTGAATTCATCTTAATTGGTTCCCTTCTAACTAGATAACTTGTAAACTTGGAAATAGACAACTGACTAGTACTCTCTAACCTTACCTAATAATAACCGACTAGATAACTCACACAGATTAACTTGTATCTTTCCATAACATGGCTGAGTCAGGTATTAACTTGAAAATATTTCGGTACCTATATAATAAGTCATATATAAATGTAGTGAAAACTAGTTCCTGTTGCACACTGTAGTTCTAGTGTTTTTCCTAAGCTTTTCAAAATGGTAAAGTACATAATTTTCCATTGCCTAGAACTCCAGCTATGATTTATTTCTTTGACTGAATTGCTGTTGTTTCTAAGTTTCAGTTTAGCTCTGCCATCTGTATACTAAACCTGCTTAGTTTTGTTATGCTTCTTGATATTCTTCCACACCTAGCTGTCTACTTGAGCAATGGTTCTTATCCTTCCACACTTAGTTTGGGACTTGTATTGTCATGTCTTGCTGTTAGAAGTTACTAGCATTAGAAAGGTTGAGTTATCAGTCATTTTTTCAGTTAAGTTATCATGTCTTACTGTTTTTCTACTGCTTAAGTGCTTGAACTCATTTCCTGTCATTTGCAACAGCTGCTGCTTCTACTACTCTCCTATATGGCAATAGCTACGCTGCTACTTTTTTTGGCAGCAGCTGCTGCTCCTTTGCTAAGTTAAATGATATGCAGACCTCTCTTCTCTCTTCTCCTCTCTTCTATTTTCTCCTCTCTTCTCTCATGTTTGGCAGCAGCAGTTGCTCCTATTCTGATTTAAATAATGTGCAGACCTCTATTCTCTCTTCTCTCACCTCTCTTCTCCTCTCTTCTCTCTTGTTTGGTAGTAGCAGCTGCTCCTTTGCTGATTTAAACTGTCAACAAATTGGCTTTATTTCCTATCACATTGTCAACATGGTACTACTGATGCTTGTATTCTATCACATGTGGCAGCAGTCATGTGGCAGCAGTCAACTGTTTTTTGGCTATTTTTCCTATCCTCTATGTTTGGGAAGCAGCAGCTGCTTGTTTTTAGACCTTTTTATCTCTATGTTTGTTAAGCAGTTGTTGCTTTTTTTTGCCAAATCTCCCCTCTCCTCTCCTCTCCTTTGTTTTGCCGATGATGAAATTGTCTAAGTCCATACATTATATGGAATATGAGCTGATGATCAAGAACTTGTGAGGAACTTGGCATCATTAGCAGCCGCCCCTACATTACCTTCTCCTCTCTTCTCTGTTATGATGCCTTGATGCTTCAAGTTCAAGATCAGATGATGATTGACATGTTTCTGAGGCCTCTACTACTGCTACTTCTCGTTTTTTTGACATATTATTGTTTTATAGGACTACTTTGTTTTATAGACCTTTTTTATTTCTTATACCTTCTCGCGTACCTAAAGCACACTTTCTTGCATCTATTAGAACAAAGCGCGAAATAATATCGCGGACACCAGACAGTGCAGCCCGATGCCCCGAGCATGATGAGCAGCCAACCCTTGAGGAGCAAGCACTAGAGGACTAGCTTACTTAGGAACAGTTCGATAACGAGGTAGAAAATGATCTAGAAGTGATGCTTACTCAGGAGCAGTGTGACGAGGAGGAAGGCCCCGAAGGAGAGGCTGTTGAAGGCGAAGAAGAAGAGGATGATGATGACTCAGAAGAGGGATATGAAAGTCCCGAGGATCCTTTCCCACGTGAAGCCAGAAGGAGGCCAACGGAGGAAGATTTGGATAAGGATTTTGACCCGAACGAGGAGGTAGGGAAAAAGCCTTAGCTTGTAAATTTTGCTAAAGCTTTGGCTGTGTTACCTCTGCTAACACTTTGACCTGTCGTATATACAGGTCCCTCCTAAAACTCGGAAAATACGACGTCGACGTCCGCAACATCTCGCTGGACAAGACGGAGTAGAGGAAAGGAGAGCAGAGGCAACAGCCACAGAGACGGATCACGATGCCTCTGCTCTACAGCCTCAAGACACAACCACGACTACCAAGCCTAAGAGAAAACGAGGGGATAGAAAAGGAAATCTATATCCAGATAAGGCATGCTATGTGATAACGGAGGTCGGGCCAGCAGGGGAGATCCTTGAGCCAAAGGAATTAAGAGGACGATTCCGTAATGCGATCGGGGCCCTAGTAAGAAATAAATTGAACCCAGCAATCCCTAACTGGAAAGAGGTACCAGAGAACACAAAGAATGCACTATGGGATAGGCAACTGAAGCTCAATTTTAGATTTTCGAAGGGTAAGCACGAACTGGTAAAAAATGCTTTCGGGATGATGGGAGAGTCATTCCGACGTTGGAGGTCGGAGCTCAACACGAAGTATATCTAAAAGGGGTTAACTCCCTTCAATGAGTTCGGCAAAATAACTCCTAGTCAATGGGAGGAGCTCGTGGCTCAGAAGACTTCACCGGAGGCATTGGAGCTCAGTGCCCGTAACACCGAGCTGGCGAAGAGGAACAAACAGCACCATCATCTAGGCCCCGGTGGCTACTATGCCAAGGAAGAGCAGTTTAGAAAGATGGACGAAGAGGCCGCAACTGCTAGGAATATCGATGTGACGAATTTGAAGGTACGCTCAAGGAATTGGATATATGCGAGGAGTACAGAATCATCCGGCAGTAATCTTAAGTTTGATAAGCCGAAGACCCAAGAGGCAGTATCAAGGATACTAAAATATGCTGAAGACAAGGAGAAGGGCTCATTCAATCTTTCTAGAGAGAGGGACGAGTTTAGCCTTGGCTTAGGAAACAAGGAGCACACAAGCCGCACCAGGGGGCTAGGGAAAAGGACGACCTAGAAGCAAGGATTCGAAGAGGACATGCACATGTACAAGAAACATGGTAGAGACCGGGAGACTAGTCTTGAGCTCCAAGTGAAGGCTCTAGTTGCGAAGGCGCTGGAGGAGCAAGAACTGTCTACGGAGCCACGGATATTAATGACGCCGCTGGGAGAACTGGCATTAGTTGACAGCCCTTCAAAAGTTCCTAGCAGCCAAGGTTCCACTGCAGCCACAACCCCCGTCGATCGCATACGGGAACCAACTAGTTGCACCTTGGTGTTTCTCAGCGGCCGGCAGAACACTGTGATGGAGGTGGCAACGGGTGTGGCACATCCTCCCGGTGGCTTACACCACAATAATAAGATACCGCCGGACTACACTAAGGTCAAGGTGCATACAGTGAAGCCCGAGTTCATGCAGTGGAGGATAGACTATGCAACTCCTGAGGGGCTGGTGTTACTCGGAGACATTATGGGGCAGTTCATCCTCTGGCACAAACGGGACATTATATTGACTGCTTCTTCGCCACCTCCCCCTCTCCCAAATTTGAAGCGAGTTATTGAGGTCGGGGAGATATTTTCACCGTCTCGTGACCACCACATTCCTGAGATGTCATATTCTTCCCCGCCTCCTAGCGAGCATGTGCCTGATGAGATGCCACAACCTTCTCCAGCTCGTACCGAGCAAGTGCATGATGAGATGCCACAATCTTCTCAACAAGCACAGCCAATACATGAACGAGTGCCTCTTGAAGAAGGTGATGCACAAGAAGATGAGGACGTGCCTGAATGGGAACTTTGAAAAAAGATTCCAATCAACATAAGGCCAGTTTATGTTCCGATCAAAGACGTCTCGTCGGTGTCCAAGTGGTATTCCCATGACCAGTTCAAGCCTGAGAACCAAGTTAAAAAAGTCCCATCACGGGGTTCTGAGGAGGCCGTCACTAGCAAACTCCACCAAATTGCAAAGCAGTATCCAAATGTTGATGCCGTCGAATGGTCAAAGGATTGCCCAAAAACATATGAAAGAGGAAAGCCCTTCCTACCAAACTGGGACATCCAGCGCCTACCACTTGGAATGAGAAGGTTCCATGATTGGTACTTGTGTGTTCTCCCAACGAGCATAGATCTCATACAAGCATGCTTCCCCACCAGCACATTTGGAAGCCCAGCCGGAAAAATTATCTTTGACTTCGATGACATGCACACATGCTTTCACCTGGGAGAAATGGAGATGAATCTAATTCGCACATGGTGCTTGTAAGTCCTTGTCCTCCCAATATGATATGAATGTAATCTTTGAATTTTGTTGTAACTAACCCACGCCATGATTTGTAGAATGCAAGTGCACATTGTCAAACAAATGCTAAGTGTGAAAGCCGGGTATCTAGACCCTCAAGCTATAGCCCAAACAAATTTTAATTACCCTAAATGGTGGACATTGGATGCCAAAAAGCTAGCTGCTGCAAAGACTCTTCGGGAGAAAGAACGCATCCATACGGCGAAACTAAGGGAAGAGTCCCTTAAGGTTGCGGCATACATTGCCCTGGCTTTCAAAAATCTCCAACAACACTCTACTATATGGCTACCATACAACTTCAAGTAAGTTCAACTCTATACTTAAAGCTTTGTTCGATATATTTTATTCGATGCAAAAGAACTTATCTAGTTCTATGATTAAATCCATGCAGCAACCACTGGATTTGTATAGTCGTCGATGTCGGGAGGAGCATGACATGGGTCTTTGATTCATTAGATAGGGACACGGTGACATACAAAGGCTTCATATCGATTCTCAAGATGTATACATATCAACAATTCTCATTAGCTTATATGTTTGTATACATACTTGTAACGTTCACTTTTGGATACTAACAAGTTGTATTTGCTAAAATAATTCGAACAAGGCAATTATGTTCTATGTCACTAATCATCATGGAAGGCATGATCCAGCAAGGAAGGAAAAGCTGGCTATAAAAACACTATGTGCGGTAAGTGTAACTTACTTCTTCAGTACTCTGTTACATGGCTGTCAAAAGCATTACTTAACATTTTCATATGCAAAACACACAGTGCCCCAAGCAGAAGCCTGGGAGTGTACATTGTGGATACTATATATGTTCTATGATGAGTAACACCGGTGCCTACAGGAGACACCCCTTAAGGGTAAGTTTGAACCTCTTCACCCGTAGTATAAAAACTTTGTACATGGTATGAAATACTAAATCAAAACTTGTTCTCTTGTAGTGGAGAGAAGAGAAATGAATGAAAAGAGACCCATACAAGGATGACCAACTCTTAGAGCTCGTCGGCGACCTTTGCAACTTCATATTGGACCAGATTGTACATGTCAGAGGCGCCTACCATGACCGAGAGTCTGAGTTAGGTACAAATCCTCAGTACCAACACCTTCGTGAGACTGAAAGTAGCTCTAGGACGTTGATAACAATGTGTATGGAATTTGTATATTTAATGATGAATTGTATATATTCTTGTTAATTGAACTTGTAATTGTAGTTTATAGAATACTCTTGTGCTTGTAGGCGCGGTCGCGGGGCGTTTGGTAACGCGAACGCGGTTTGGAACGTTGGTTGCGGGGCGTTCGGCAACGCAAACGCTGGTCGCGGGGCGTTCGGCAACGCGAACGCGGTTCGGAACGTTGGTCGCGGGGCGTTAGGCAACGCGAACGCGGTTCAAAACGTTGGTCGCGGGACGTTCGGCAACGCGATTTTGAATTGTAAATTTGAATTTTTTTTTGTTGAAAAACGTACTGTAAGGGCGATTGTAGATTGAACCGCCCCTACAAATACCTGTTTGTAGGAGCGGCTGGTACTACAGCCGCCCCTACAAATCGATTTGTAGGGGCGGCCTGGGAACCGCCCCTACAAATGCATGATTTGTAGAGACGGTTTGGTAGGAGCGGCTAGCCAAACCGCCCCTACAAATGGTTATGAGCCGTACCTAAAAATCGATTCTGTAGTAGTGCCTCTAGCGGTGGCCAATGCGGCCGGCATTTGAGCTCCGGCGATGACGACATCCATCAAAATTGTACCACTGTTTCGCTCGTGCTAGCTCGCTGCTCTGAGTCGAGGGATGCGGCGGCCATATGGTGGGTGCTGACGCCTCCAAGCACAGAGACGTCGTGGCAGCCATGGCGGGACGGGGGCTCCCAAGCAAAAGGATGTGGTGGCCACGGCGGAGGTGCTCCATGCATTGGGCGTCTACTGACTTTATTCGAACCAAAATACTTCTGTTGTCCATCAACCTCCCTTCAACAGGGTCAACACAAGCGCGCATCCGTCAGTCAAAGCTTTGTTTTCTTGTTTTGACCATCGACCAAAATAAACCGACAATGGCTTTTGTCAGGAAACTGACCGGTCCGAATTGAAATTTTAGAATTCGTATAGAATTTGAGTTGTAAACAATTCTAGGGCCCCCTTTGGAACAACATAAGAAATCCAAAACACAGGGCCCTCTTTGAAACACAGGATATCCAAAACATAGGATTAGAGTTGTATGTAACTTGCAATCCTAAACACAGGCATTAAAAGAGAGAGACACACAAAGGAAAGTTTCCAAGAGGTTGGGCTACATGTTAGATTTTCTCCAAAATTTCTATGGATTAGCCATTCCATATAAATTTTGTAGGATTCCAAAGTTTTCAAGAGGTTGGACCTCATGTTAGATTTCCTCTAAAATTCCTGTGGATTGAGCCATTCCATAGAAATTTTGTAGGATTTCAAGATGGTCGATCCTTTGTTACAAAGGGCCACATAGAAAAAATTCCTATCGGTTTAGGATCATACAAAATTCCTCCATAAATCCTTTGTCCCAAAGAGGCTTAAATGAAATAAAGACCACTCCACTGATGAGGACATTATTTTAGTGGATACACATAATACTCCTCAAGTTACTGTCAAGTTGCGATGTACTCTCTCCGTCTCTAAACGTCTGTCGTTTTCGTTTCCCCGAGAAACAACTGTTCATCCATATATATGTGCACAAACAAGTACATTGCCTAAAAAGCAAAAAGTGTTAAAAATGCTAATGGCACAACATATAGTGTGCTCGGATTCATGATTTTCATATATATAGGGGTTTGATATTGCTAACCGCGCGGTTCACGCAATCTAAAATCGGTACCTGGACAGGAGATATGAACGCAGGAAAAGTGATTATAGCGGCCGATGTGGAGTAAAAATAAGGCTACTTAGGTGGTGTTTAAATCCAGGGAGTAAAGTTTAGGGATGTCATATTGGGTGTCACATATGGATATCACATAGGGTGTTCGGATACTAATAAAAAATAAATTACAGAATCCGTCTGTAATCCGCGGGACGAATTTATCAAGCCTAATTAATCCGTCATTAGCACATGTTTACTGTAGCACCACATTGGCTTAAATTTTTTTTTGGGGGGGGGGGGGGGGGGAGGAGGGCGGAAGAATTGACCACACAAGAAAAGAAAAACATTACATCGGTTAAAAATTTGATAAAAACCGAGATGAAGAAAAAGCATAGCTAAAACCATTTTTTCCATAATTGTTTGCACTTAAAACAAAATCATAGAAAAGACAACATATCGGTCAAGACTTAGGGCCTGTTTGGATGCACCAGCTAAACTTTAGTTGGCTAAATTTAGCTGCTAGATATCTAAATAGCCTGAACATCCAAACACCCTAGCTAAAGTTTAGCTGGATTTACTTTAAAATTTTATTAGCTAGCTAAACTTTAGTCGAGTGCATCCAAGAAGGCCCTTACTATATTATAGTAAAACAAAGATTCAAGCAAAAGTGACCAGAAATGACAAAACACCATTCAGTATTATAACCAGAAACAAACAAAATGCTTAGCACATCATGTAGTGTGCCTCGATTCAAATTTCGTCATGTATAAGATTTTGATATTGCTAACCACGTTTTCCACGCAGTCTGCTAATGGTAGCACGACATGGGCACATGAACGCGGTAAAACTGATTATAGCGGCCAATGTGGTACAAAAGTTAAACATAAAACCGATCAAAAAAAAAGTTAAACATAAAAGAATAAGGATACCTAGGCTAGCCTGCAGTAAGGACCCACAGTATCCAGCCCAAACAAAAGCCACGCACTAGCCCAACAACTTGTAAAGCTGCGTCGACGCGAGGCTGGGCTTTGTACCATAAACCTGGGCTGAACTTGTTCCGATCCGTGGCCCTCTTATGAGCTGTACCAGGCCCAAGATTTGTCCCATCTTGTGGGAGACAAAAAGAAAAAAAAATACTTTGGCCTATGTGAGCCGTGAGCGTGTGCTATCGTAGCTTCCGCAGACGCCGCTGCATTAATCGAAAATTCAGATTCAGTCTCAAGAAAGTAAGAAACCATAGCATAAGTTTAACAGAATTCAACATTTTCACGAAGCACGTTTTTTCAGTGTTCACAAAACCCCTGGCTAATGATCCAACTGAACGCACACCGAGTACAACTGGCTACTTGATCATCATCAGTAGATTCCTCTATCATCAGCAGATTCACCAATAACAGAACAGCCTATATAGCACGACGCCACAACCCAACAAGCACAGTTGCAGGGCAGAAAGACAAACTGAAAAGGACTAGAACTAAATCAACCAGAGTCATGGCCAAAAGCAACAGCAATAACCCAACAAGTTGGCACCTCCTACCTAAAGTAACACAGATTAGTTCATTCTAGAGCATCTGCCACATTCTTGCCTATTTCAACATGAGTTCATCATTCTAGCTTACTTCCTCCCTCCCTCCCAAAATGTGTCAGAACTGAGGGTGAACAAAAGAAAAAACGAAGAGGAGCTGTCGCGACCAGTGATCCTACTCCTGGGGAGTCAAGCTGACGTTGATGTCAGGTGAAGCCCTGTACGCCAAGGGCTGCGGCGAGCTTGCAGGCCAGCCAACCATGGTGAAGCCCGTGTTCAGGTTCATGGTGTTGGCATGGGGCTGGGGAGGTGCGGCCGAGGGCGGCGGTGCATGGAACCCGTTCCCGGGACCTGCCTGAGAGATCGGTGTGGCTGCGGTGAGCACTGGTGGGGGCGCCACAGGTGCTGGTAATGCTGGTGGAACGGGGGAGGGTTGCTGCTGCATGCTCATCCTCCTCTGATGCTGCTTCAGGCTGTTGGGCAGGAAGCTTCCAACGATCACCTGCCATGCCAAAGGTTTATGTTAGAGTGTCACCAATGCTGCTTCAGGTTGTTGGCACTGAATCAACAGGGAAAGAATGGTTCCTGTTCTGGTGTGTTCAGTTTGGCTGTGGCTGCATTTGAAAATCAGTTCTGGTTTCCCTTAGTTTTACCTGTATAGGACTTGCAGCACGCAGCATCCCAGCCACTACGCCGCCAACAACACGGCCATCAGGGCCAGCAAGAGAAACACTGAGACCACCGGTTCTCCTCCGACCTTCCTCAGCCATTGTGAAGGAGCCCATCAGCTGCAGAATCTCGAAACGGCCCTGAAGACCACAAACACACCAGCGCCGTTTGAACATGAGGAGCATAAAACTCAATTGTATACGTGGACTGTCGCGTACGACATCTTTGTGATACTACCACAACAGAACAAATGGGTGATTTCAGAAGTTCCATGGCCATTTATACCTTAGGTGATTTTCTGTGTAGTGTTATGGAGTCTAATTTACAGTTAGAAGTGTTTCTGGTGCCTGAAGTAAATCAAACCTATACTGAACATAAATGAAGGTGCAAGATGCACATAGAAGAAAGTGCAACATTTTCCTACACAATAGCTGTTGAATCTAAGATAGTGTTTGTCTGTTTGATGACTTCTCAATCTCAATCAAGTCAAAGAATGTGACTTCAACTGGTGAATCTCCATGGAATGGGTGTTCAATATTTCTATGTCACTGCAACATGATAGATCAAATTAAGGCTGCCTGTCTTTGTACAAGAACTCATTGACAAGGAAACTGCTATGCTTCATGTGCCCATAGACAATACATATACACCGAATTTGTCCAGAGCAGCGAGGATTCCCTAAGTCTTAATGAACATTAGTAGTAGAGTGACATAAGATACAAATAGTAACACGACAGTCCGTACCTCATAGGTGAAGGTGCTACCAGATGCACCCGGCTGCCTCAGTGTTACATTAGAGATTGTCCCGTTGGCAGAGAGGATGCAAACCGAGCGTGGACCTTTCTGAGAAAACGACATAATGCGCGCCGCCACATCCTACCAACGAATTGGACAAGAGAGCTCAGCGACACCCTTAAGATAAGCAGAACTGCACACTAGCCAAGCAATGCCAAACTAGCTCTAGCTGCAGACAAACATGATTCTGTAATGAGATGGAGTACATGTCTTACCTCCCCAGTACCCACGATGATGACATGAGGGGTGAAGCTCCCACCAGCTGATAGCGCGTACCATTCACCTTTTGCATTTGAAGAACACCAATCAGACAGAGAAATGGACATTCTTTTTATGTAATTTAACTACTACTAGGTGATGAGGAAAACAAACCTTAATCATAGCCAACATATATAACAAATTTAACTAAACCATGCCAAAGGATTAGGTCAATTAGGTAATCTGACGAGGAAAAATCTCCCAACCACAAATATTGGTATTTGGTAGGAAGAAAGGGGATAAAACATTTGAATCGCTTCAATAGTTGTAGTACAAAGCACACAGTGATGAATGCGACAATCATGAACAGAAGAGGTAACGGATATTTGACTTGTCTTCAGTGTGAAAGAAAGGCACATCACATGCACTGCACACATCACCCTTACTGGACCCCATCCAAGCAATGCAACAGAAATCGACAAGGAGAGCAAGCATAGCAAGAAATTCTAATAAGGCAAAAAAAATTTTTTGGAAATTTCTGGTTGCTGAACAAGAAAGAGGGAAGCTTTGCATTTCGGAGGGCGAATACCAACCTAGAGTGGCTAGGATCTGGCGCCTCCCGGAGCCGCGCGGCCGGCCGCGGCGGCGCCCGGAGCTGAGGCTGGCGGGGTGCTCGCTCTGCCCGGCCGTCTGCATGCCGTTGTCCCCCGCGGCCCCACTCGACTTGTCGCCGCCCAAGCTCCAGGCAAGTGGAGTCGCGGCGGTGTCCTCGGCGTGGCCAGCAGCCGCAGCCGGTGGCGGCGGCGACGGCGTGGGGGACGTCGACGGAGAGGACTGGTACCCCTTCGCTGCCTCTTCTTGCGCCTCTGCCATGGCGATGTCTGCTGCTGCTCTGAACATGCCATGGCCCCCGGATTCATGGCCACCTCCGGCCACTGCAATACCCTCCCTTCCCTCCATCTGCATGTCAAGGGCTCTCTTCTTGGTTGCAGCTTGGAACTTGTTTGCTGGGCAAATTTCTTGCTTTGCTTGCTTGGAGTTGAACAGAGAACGGCAGACAAGAATAGACACCTATTCTAGTTCTTGTCTGTGTCCGGTTACTACCAGGCACCAGCAAGCAGCAGCTGGGTCATGCCAGTATTATACCCAAGTCGTCAGGGATAGGATTTTGAATATGGGCAAATGGCAGAACTAATAAATAAAATAAATGAGAAATTTTGGCTGTTATAAAAAAAAATATAATGCCAGCTTATAATACACGATGATATGCAGCCAGAAGAACGGTGGGTTTCCAGCTGCCAGACTGCGATCCCCTCTCACCTCTCTCTCCTTTGACCAACCATCTGATTGGTTGGACTGCAAAAGTGTCCTACACTGCAGCCCAACATAACTTCCCATTTTTTATTGAACAGTAAAGCAGCGAATGGGACAAACATTTTTTTCGAGAAATTTATAGGATAGTTATAAAAAACGCTTTAAAGAATAGCATCGTCTAAATTGAGTGTTCAGTATAGTAAAATGGAAATTGTATTTTTTAAAAATCACCAGCATGGTAAGTTGGTAACTCAGATTTGAATACTCTCTGCTTTTTTCCTTTAAGTCTTTTCTTGCATGTTGATATATATTTAAGAGATGATCCAGCTGGTGAGAGAATTGTACCATGCAGTTTCCAACTGAAATTTTTTACAATAATATTTTTTAACATAGTGATAAATACCGAGGTGCGCGAAATGATGAAAAATGTAACTATTCGTTTAAAGCAATAATTGATTTTCTTAACAACTGATATTATGATTTAAAAGATAGCATATATTCTAAATGGTCATTTATTGAGATATACAAGGAGCATTTGCTTATTTATTTTCATGCGGTTGATATGTGATAATTCTACAATTAGTATTGTTATTAGTACTACTAATACCCATTGGTAGACCTAATAAAGCATTTCGTTTCCCATCTTTCTATGAAGCTTTCCCAATGTTTCTCTTCTTTTTGAACCTTCAAACTCACTTAAAAAGCCAGATTCTTTGCTCTATTCGCTGGAGCTACTTTTCAGCCATAAAATAGCGTTTTTCTTTCACAATATTTCAGCATAAATATCAACATAACCTAAATTTCAGCATAAGGATTTCCCAAGAAAAGCTCTAGGAGATGGGGAACTACTGCAGAAAATTTATAACAAGCACGCGTACCCAAATTTGCAGAACCTGAACCTGTGCCTGTTTTGCTTGGACACTACAGCCTGCCATGCACACCGCCGTCCAACTGACTGAGGGGATAAGAACGAAGCTTGGGCCTTTTGGGAAATCAGTAGTAGCTGGGGAGTAAATTCAAAAGGCAAATAAAAAAGACAGTCAAACTAATGATGTGTGCTGGATGGAACTGTAAAAGCTTGAAATTCCTCGTTATCATAAAACAATGGGTGCATGAATAGACAAGGCGATAGTTTTATGCAGACCCATTTTAATCCGAGTATCCTCATTCAGAAAACAAAAGTAACGCTTCTCCTAACAATATGACTCCAACCATAAAAGAGGGAAATCCAGACAAAAGAGGTGGGCCCTTAAGAAAATAGCAGAGTGTGGTAGTATGAAACTGTTAACTATGAAGAGAAAATGTTTTCAACAAAAAACATTGAGAAGAATATGCACTATAAACGTTCAGGGAAGTTTACAAAATACAGCAAGTGGACATGATGCTACAGTAAACAACAGGAGCAGGAAAGAAAGAGAGCCCAATTCAACTGTCCCTTGCCTTGGAAAAATAAAAGCTTACAGTGTCCACAGCTGTAGGCAGCTGTAGGGAGGCCTGTATCTGTATGCAGGAGTTGCACGGCAGCTGGAGCAAATTTCCGCAACATCCGCTGCAAAAGATGGAAATGTGTGAGCAGCAGATCAAAAGCTGGATACACAACGTACTCCTAGGCCTTGTTTAGATGGCAAGAGTTAGAAAAATTTAGCACTGTAGCACTTTCGTTTGTATTTGACAATTATTGTCTAATCGTGGACTAACTAGGCTCAAAATATTTGTCTCGTAATTTACAATCAAACTATTTAATTAGTTATTTTTTTTATCTACATTTACTGCTGCATGCATGTGTCCCTAGATTCGATGTGATGGAGAGAGAGTGAAAAAACTTGGAACTTTGAAGCAATCTAAACAAGGCCCTAGAAGCTATTGCATTTATTGCATTTTTAAAAAAACTGATATGGAGAACAGGCGGTTCGAAAACGTACAGCTTGGTAGATACAGTAGAACTGTAGAAGAAAGAAAACTTGGGTCTTGGGAGACCTCACAAAAAAGAAAGTAAAAAACTGGTCACCAGCTTATTCGTTTTCTTCTGGGGCTTAGCATTTTGAAATGGTCTGCTCAACAAAAAAAAAATGTTGATTCACCGGTTGTGATGCAGACCACAGCATATTTGAGTTTTAATATAACCTGACAACCTATTTCTGGCCCTTATTATCGCTGAAAAGATAAGTTGAAAAGTATTGTTCGTTGATTTGTCGTGAGAGAAAAACACTGTTACTTCACTGAAAAAGTTCGGCTCATAAGATGAGCGAACAGGACAGTTGACAGCAACAAAATGGCAGGAGAATATTAAAAAAAAAGAGCAGGAAAGTAACATATATGATGGCTTACAAATAGTCTAATTACAGCCAGCTTAAGATGATCACAGTTTCAGAGTAAACTAGAACACTCATAAGGAAACAAACATAAAAAGATCATATATATAGCCATTAAGAAAAATGTGTTGCCAAATTAAAGGTGTCATTTTATTGCCAAGGTGAGATAGTGGGATGTCTTTATTAGAACAAGGGGACATTTTTCGTTAGAAAGACCAAGTCTTGTTCAATCGATATCATCGTGCAGAAATGCATGGTCAGATAAAATGAAAGATAAGGCATGTCATAGTACTTTATTAACCATTAGCATGATCATGTTGATGATCATCATTATTTGAAAGTAGTTTCTCTTTTCTTTTGAGTCAGAGAGAAAATAGTTCAAATCCTTCGGTTATGGTTGTGGAACAGATACCGAACAAACCATGCATGATAAAGTATTTCAAGGCTTACAAGTGAGAATATCTAATTACACACTCTGAACGATCTTGTGTTCAAAATTCAAACAGGTAACCCGTAACCATAAAACGACAACACAAATATCTTGAAGAATCCATTTTTTGTACTCTGTAGTCACCAAGGAGAAAACAAAGTTGTGGTGACTTTCATTAGTGAGATGCCGGTGTGCTAGCACCTTGGTGATGAGCGATTGACAACACGGTGTGCGTGTGACGTATCTCTCGGCAGGTTGTGGTTGTAGGTGACAGGTGGAGACAAGGTACATGCGGCGACGAGTGAAGAACGAGGATAGGATGCCGTGCCGAAGAACCGTGGGGGTGGAGAAGGGCGGATCGAGGCTTGCGTTCGAGGGACAGGCGATCGTGTGGTGTACGTCTACTGTACCTGGCTACACGGTGGGAGGACGTCGAGGGAGGTTTTCAGATTACGCCACAAAATCCGGGGTTCGCTGGTTGAGCCACAAAGCCATGCATCGTACCGGGACGCTCGTGCGGCGTGCGTTGGCCGAAGATGGAAATTCTGGCGATCGCGATACGATTTCGGATGGTCGTGCGGCGACATCGCGAGGATCACATCGCGGAGATGGAGGGATCGCGGACATCGCGGAATTTGCCATGCAGGACGTAATTGGAATTTACGCCCCTACGTTGGATTTATTTAGCGTAGGGGGTATGTGAAAATAGGTCGTGCCACCCTTTGGAGATATAAATATGTGGCACCTAAGGTTGAGAAGGAGGGACGTTTTGGGCTCCTGGCGAGTTACTATTCACGCGTAAACAGTACCCGTGAACAGTACTCGTGCCCCGGGGTTCCACGGTTCAGTTTTCCTCTCTCCGGTCTAGCCTAGGGTTTGAATTCTAGTGAGAGGTTTTTGTTGATCTCTCCGATTAAGAGAGGGAGGATGTTCGGGCGGAGGCTAGATGCACTTTTGTAAGTTCAATTAATCAATTTAATCTTTCATCTATAATGATTGATCTTGTGCATCTCGATTGGTTCTTTACAATTCTCGTCAGCATCTGACATAGTCTGCTTGTTTTATTTTTATCTCAAGATCCGTAAGTCCGATTGACGTGATTCCAGTTGGGTTAGTTTCGTAATTTCATCTAGTTTAATCTGACAAATTTTTAGGTCGATCGGAGTTACGGATTTTCGTCCACATCAGGTTTACTAGGTACATAGAGTTCTGTCCAGATTTGAAAAACGTGATTTATTCAGGTTTTGTGTTTAGGGGAAGGGTTAGAAATTTTTGGCTTCCGCGACCATTCACCCCCCCTCTGGTCGCCCGTTACGATCCTTCAATTGGTATCAGAGCCGGTTTAGGTTTTCTATACCTTAATCGGTGCTGAAAGCTATAGCGACCAATGAAAAGTTTGATGTTCGCGCTCCGTTTTTTGATGGGACTGATTATGATTACTGGAAGGCACGTATGACCAACTATCTCAAAGGCAAGTCGCTGAAGCTATGGAAAATCATACAAAATGCCACATATGTGATTCCAGCTGAGGAACCGACTGACGCCGCTGAGATCGGGCTTCTTGAAACAAATCATCGCGCTGTTGCTATTTTACAGGCTTCTATTTGTAAAACTGAATATGATCGGGTTTCTAGTGAAGATCTCGCTTATTAGATCTGGGAGAAACTTAGAAAATATCATGAAGGCTCAAACACTGTGAAAAAACCGAAAATTTGAGATTCACCGAAAAGAGTTTGATGCTTTTTGCCAATTGCCTAGTGAGTCTATTGATGACATGTTTGCACGTTTTCAAGTGATTGTTAATAAGATGAAGGCCATGAATAGCAATATGCCTTATGATGATCATGCTAGGGCTCTCAGATTATTACATTCACTTAATGATGAATGGGATATGAAAGTTGAGGCGATCGTTGAATCTGTAGGTTATGAGACTCTCACCACTGATGAGCTTTACAGTAAGCTCAAATCAAAAGAGATCAAAATTATTTCTAAGCGTAAATTGAAAAATCCCACAGCTGCTTCTTCTTCTGACGTTCCAATGGCTTTGGTTTCTGGAAATAAGACTAACACTAATGCTAATCCAAATGTTTCTAGTTTTGCTTTGTCTTCTTTGTGTCATGTTGCAGATGAGGAGTTGGAGGTGCTAGATGATGATCAGCTTGTACTGCTCTCCAATAAGTTTAAGCGTGTGTATGACAACAGGCGTAATAGAAGACGTTCAGATGGCTGCTTCAACTGTGGTGAGCGAGGACACTTTGCTGCTGATTGCCCAAACAAGCAGAGATCTTTTGAGCAGGGCAATAACTCCTCCAGGCGCCAGGAGAAGTTCAGGGACAGGAAGAAGAAGAAGGATAAGCAATGGAAGAAAGGCGGACAAAAATACTCTGACAAGCAAGTCGCTAAGGCTGCAAATGTTTTGTTATGTTCTCTTGGACAGTATGTTTCAGGTGGCTCGTCAGACTCCAGCGATTCAGATTCCGAGGATGAGACACCCAAGAAGAAGACAGACGGACTTTGCTTCATCACTGACGCCGGCATCAATGGTGGGATATGTACTATGGCCTTGGAGGGTGATGCATCAACCGACAGCAATGATGAAACTTCTGATGATGAGGTAGATACTTCTGCAGAACAAAGAATAGCTAATTTAACTAAAATTGTTCATAAGCAAAATAAAGTGTTGGCTAAATTTAAAACTGATTATGATAAAACTTGTGCTGAACTAGCTACTCTCAAAAATGCTGCATCTAATCCTGCTGAACCTGATGAATGTGAAGAATGCTCAATTCATATGATTTCGCTTTCTAAATTGCAAACCAAGTATTCTTCCATTGTTGATGATCGAGATAAACTTTATGCTGAACTAAATGAACTTCGTTCTCGGTCGAATTTGCTTGGTACTTGTGTTTCTTGCCTGCTTCTGAAAGTTGACTTGGATAATGCTTTATGTCGGATAAAAAATTTTGAAGAACACACTTGTCCTGATTTGCCGGATTGTTTGATTTGTCCAACTTTACGATCTGAATTAAATGTTGCTAAATCACATATTGTTGAGTTGGAAAAACACACTTGTCCGGTTCTTCCTTCATGCCTAACTTATCCTAATTTTGTTGTTGAAAATAATGATTTAAGGGCCAAACTTGCTGATTTGGAAGAAGAAAATAAGCATTTGAGAACTATTCTTGGTTGGTGTTCTATTCGTGAGCCTCAAATTGGTATGGCTATTGCTCAAATTAAACGGGGTGAGCGTTTTGGTCCCGGTTATGACTTGAAACATGTTTTTGGTGAAAAAAGTGGACCGCCTGTTGATGAGAAGAATCCACCTTTGGCTAAATATACTGGACCACCTCCTAGGAAGGGTTCAGGTGTCACCTCTGATGGGTTGCTGGTTGAGACATCTAGATCTGCTCCTAAAAAGCAAGTTTGGGTGCCTAAGCCAAAACACTTCAAGGGTGTACAAAATACTAAGCCAAATGGTTCTTCTTGTGATCATTTTGCTAAGCCTGTTTTTGTTGCTTCTAGTTCTAATGCTGAGGCTTCTTTCGCTCCTGCACGCAAGCTTTATCATTGTGATTTTTGCAGTCATGATGGTCATCTTTATGAGTTCTGTTATCGGAGGATGCGTGCTGAACGACGTGAGCAGTACCCCACACGTAGTACTCATGATCGTCGTGTTTTTAGATGTGAGCAGTACCCTGTACGTGGTACTCATGATCGTCCTGTTTTGAGACATGAGCCATTTGTTTGCTCTTCTGGTTTTCGCTCACGTACTCGTGCTCTTGCACAACATCGGGATGACAGACCACGTTTTCCCCCTCGTGGTTCTCATCGTTTTTTTGAGAACTTTGATTTTGCTAACGCTTCTTTTGAGCAAGTGGCTCAGCACTAGTTTTCATTACATTATCCTAACCCCAGTGTTGAGTCATTAGCTCACCCTCGCTCTTGTTGTTGATTGCAGGGTGGAGGCGAGGAGGACATATGGATAATGGACTCCGGTTGTTCGCGCCACATGACCGGAGATGATAAATGGTTCTCCAGCCTCACCCCCACGAGCGTAAAGGAAAACATCACTTTTGGGGATAAAAGTCAAGGTAAGGTAATGACGCATGGCTGCATCAAGGTAACAGATAAATACACGTTAAAGGATGTCGCATTGGTAAAGAATTTGCATTATAATTTGCTATCTGTTTTGCAACTTCTTGAGGATGATTTTGAGGTTCGTTTTAAGAAAGGAAATTCACGTGTTCTAGATTTTGCTGGTAACCTTGTTTGCAAGATTTCTCCTTTTAGACGGATTTTTAAAGCTGATTTTTCTAAATCTTTTGGTGAAACTCGCTGTTTAGTTGCTCATGGTTCCCCCCTGATTTGGAAGTGGCATCATCGGTTGGCCCACTTGAGCTTTGATTTGCTTTGTCGTTTGAGTTCATTGGATTTAATTGATGGTTTACCGAAACTCAAGTTTGAAAAGGATTTGATTTGTGCTCCCTACAAACATGGAAAAATGGTTGCTGCTTCTCATGCACCTGTGACTCAGGTGATGACGAGACGACCGGGTGAACTGTTACATATGGACACTGTTGGTCCAGCCCATGTTCGGTCTGCTGGTGGGAAGTGGTATGTGCTCGTCGTTGTGGACGATTTTTCTCGATATTCATGGGTGTTCTTTTTGGAATCTAAGGATGAGGCTTTCTCATATGTTCATGATCTTGTTCTGAAGCTGAAAAATGAGTTGTCAAATAATGCCGTTAGAGCAATTCGCAGTGACAACGGTACGGAATTCAAGAATTCTCGCATGAAAGCTTTTTGTTCAGAACAAGGTTTAGATCATCAGTTTTCCTCACCTTACGTTCCTCCCCAGAACGGTGTTGTTGAGCGTAAAAATCGTACGCTTGTTGAGATGGCTAGGACAATGCTTGATGAACATAAAACTCCTAGATGTTTTTGGGCTGAGGCTATCAACACCGCTTGCTATGTTGCTAATCACATTTTTCTAAGAGCTTTTCTAGGAAAAACATCTTATGAGTTGAGATTTGGTCGACCTCCCAAAGTTTTCCACTTTCGAGTTTTTGGCTGCAAGTGTTTTATATTGAAAAAGGGAAATTTGGATAAATTTGAATCACGTTCTTCCGATGGGTTATTTTTGGGGTATGCCTTGCAAGGGCGAGCGTACCGTGTGCTTAATCTTGATACTAACCGCATCGATGAGACATGTGAGGTCACCTTCGACGAGACAATGCCTTGTTTTTCTTCTGCTTTTGAGTGTGCAGGTGATGACGAGATCGGGCAGGATATTTTTGAGGATGAGAAAGAGGAAGATGGATGTGACGACGACGATGACGATGATGCCCAGCCTGCGATGCAGGGGGAGCCTAGCGCCCAGCCTGAGCAGGCGCCCTCCACCACTTTGGAGGATGGACCATCGCCGACACGCACATCTACAGCAAAGCCTGTAGCTTCATCGACTGTTGATCATGTACCGGCTGCAGTTGAGGGGGAGGCGATTTCAGAACGTACAGCACCACGACACATTCAGAATCGTCATCCTACCAAGAACATAATAGGTAATTTGGATGAACGCACGACAAGGAACAGAGGTATGAAAAATAAAAATTATTGTGTCTTTGCGCATACTGCCTTTGTTGCCTCTTTTGAACCCTGAGATGTTGGACATGCTTTATCTGATTCTAACTGGGTCAATGCCATGCATGAGGAGTTAGAAAATTTTGCACGGAATCAGGTTTGGGTTTTGGTTGATCCTCCTCCTTCTTATAAACCAATTGGAACTAAATGGGTCTTTAAGAACAAACAAGGGGAAGATGGTCATGTTGTTAGAAATAAAGCTAGGTTGGTTGCTCAGGGCTTTTCTCAAAAAGAGGGTATTGATTATGGTGAAACTTTTGCTCCTGTTGCTCGTTTAGAAGCCATTCATATTTTGCTTGCATTTGCTGCTTCATGTGGATATAAGCTTTATCAAATGGATGTGAAAAGTGCTTTTCTGAATGGTTTTATAGAAGAAGAAGTTTATGTTAAACAACCGCCTGGTTTTGAACATCCCAATTTTCCTGATCGTGTTTTTAAGTTGCAAAAGGCTTTATATGGTTTGAAGCAAGCACCTCGTGCTTGGTATGCTAGATTGAAAACTTTTCTGCTTAAAAACGGGTTCAAAATGGGTTCAATTGATAAAACTCTTTTTCTCCCCAAGCAAGGAAATGACACTTTAATAGTTCAGATTTATGTGGATGATATCATTTTCGGTGGTTCCTCTCATGCTCTTGTGAAAAAGTTTGCAGATGTGATGAGTAAAGAATTTGAGATGTCTATGATGGGCGAGCTGAATTTCTTTCTTGGCTTACAAATAAAACAAACTTCGGAAGGTATATTTGTGCATCAGGGAAAGTACACGAAGGATGTCCTGAAGAAGTTTGCGATGGATGATGCGAAGCCAATTTCTACGCCCATGCCAACTAGCGCTGCTTTGGATGCTGATGAGGACGGAGAGCCCATGGATCAGAAGGAATATCGAAGCATGATTGGGTCGCTGCTGTACTTGACTGCTACGAGGCCAGATATACACTTTGCTGTGTGTATGTGTGCTTGTTTTCAGGCGTCGCCCAGGACTTCTCACCGTCAGGCGGTGAAGCGCATAATGAGGTATCTTCGATTTACTCCTGCATTTGGCCTTTGGTACTCTGCTGCTTCAACTCTCAGTTTGTGTGGTTATTCGGATGCTGATTTTGCTGGGTGCCGTTTAGATAGAAAGTCTACATCGGGTACTTGCCAATTTTTGGGTTCTTCGCTTGTTTCTTGGTCCTCTAGAAAACAATCTAATGTTGCTCAATCTACTACAGAGGCTGAGTATGTTGCTGCTGCTAGTTGTTGTTCTCAGCTTTTATGGATGATAGCTACCCTTCGTGATTTTGGTTTGTCGTTTTTTCGCGTTCCTCTCTTGTGTGACAGCACTAGCGCTATAAGTGTTGCAAAGAATCCTGTGCTTCACTCTAAGACGAAACACATTGAGGTTCGTCATCATTTTCTGAGGGATCATGCTGAGAAGGGTGATATTAAGCTTAAATACATTGATACTAGTCAGCAACTTGCTGATATTCTGACTAAACCACTCGATCAAACCACGTTTGCATGTTTGCGTGGTGAGTTCGGGGTGTGTTACCCATTCTAGTATCATTGTAAGCTGCTTTAGTTACATATGCCTTATACTTGTTTTGGCTAGTTTGCGATCGATGCTTTTGGAGAGGTTTGAATGTTTTGCTTGACCAATTTTTATTTTGAAAACAGCATAGATATATACTTAAAAATTTATGTTGGGCTATGCTTGCTTTTCTGGATCTAGTGACTTGTTGAATACTTGACATATGTCTTGCTCATGGTTCGGTTGTCAGCTTCTTTTAATGGGTTTTCACTGCAAATGTAACTCACAATGCAAGTTTTAACTTAGGAGTGCATAGTATGGTTGCAAATGATCTGCTTGCTTTCTTGAGAATTTAAATATGGGTACAACTCTGATTTTTCCCATGTCTCTGTTGGTTCTCGCTCATAATCAAAATTAAACAAACTAGCTGGGCACAACTCTTGCTTCCCATGTCCCTGCTGGTTCTCGCTCATAATCAAAATTAAACAAACTGGCTGGGCACAACTCTTGCTTCCCATATCCCTGCTTGTCAAGCTCACAAAAGCCAGAATTAAATATGACAAGTGCATGCGTTTGTGGGCGTTGCAGTGAACTTTGACTGAAGCTGTGTATCCATCGTGTCAGCTTGCTATATGTTTTGTCTTCAGCTTGGCACTAATTTTGGAATATGCATGTTTTTGCCTGGCTAATTGGTTTTTCAAAGAGATTTCAGTTCTAAAATTCTATTGGTCATGGCATTGTGTTGCTCCTTCTCTGAGTAGCTCGTGTTGCTGGTTAGCTTTTATAAGTATTTTGTATATGTCTCAGAAGCTTCGACTTGTGCTTTCTCACATGCTTTTCTCTAAATTGGTTCCTTGCATTTTATCTTGATGGAGTGCTTTGTCAACAAGGGGGAGAGTGAGTCACAAATTCATTTTTGCAGGGGGAGTTTGATTTCGTTTTTGCTGAGACTTGGCATGCTTGTTTTGAGGGGTTGAGGGGGAGTGTTGCTGAAATTGTTGAGTTTTGCTGCTGAGATTGCTTTTAGGAAATTGATATGGCTTTTGATTCATTTTGGGGAGAGTGATTTTTTTTTGTCTTGATTGTGTCGAGCCTAGCTTTTTCGCTAGCCCATGTCTTTGGGGATCAAGATTGTTTCTTTTTCTTTCTTTTTATTTTTTTAGTTCTAATAAATTTGTGCGGTGTGGTGTTGTCAATGCACTCATCAAGGGGGAGATTGAGATGCCGGTGTGCTAGCACCTTGGTGATGAGCGATTGACAACACGGTGTGCGTGTGACGTATCTCTCGACAGGTTGTGGTTGTAGGTGACAGGTGGAGACAAGGTACATGCGGCGACGAGTGAAGAACGAGGATAGGATGCCGTGCCGAAGAACCGTGGGGGCGGAGAAGAGCGGATCGAGGCTTGCGTTCGAGGGATAGGCGATCGCGTGGTGTACGTCTACTGTACCTGGCTACACGGTGGGAGGACGTCGAGGGAGGTTTCCAGATTACGCCACAAAATCCGGGGTTCGCTGGTTGAGCCACAAAGCCATGCATCGTACCGGGACGCTCGTGCGGCGTGCGTTGGCCGAAGATGGAAATTCTAGCGATCGCGATACGATTTCGGATGGTCGTGCGGCGACATCGCGAGGATCACATCGCGGAGATGGAGGGATCGCGGACATCGCGGAATTTGCCATGCAGGACGTAATTGGAATTTACGCCCCTACGTTGGATTTATTTAGCATAGGGGGTTATGTGAAAATAGGTCGTGCCACCCTTTGGAGATATAAATATGTGGCACCTAGGGTTGAGAAGGAGGGACGTTTTGGGCTCCTGGCGAGTTACTATTCACGCGTGAACAGTACCCGTGAACAGTACTCGTGCCCCGGGGTTCCACGGTTCAGTTTTCCTCTCTCCGGTCTAGCCTAGGGTTTGAATTCTAGTGAGAGGTTTTTGTTGATCTCTCCGATTAAGAGAGGGAGGATGTTCGGGCGGAGGCTAGATGCACTTTTGTAAGTTCAATTAATCAATTTAATCTTTCATCTATAATGATTGATCTTGTGCATCTCGATTGGTTCTTTACAATTCTCGTCAGCATCTGACATAGTCTGCTTGTTTTATTTTTATCTCAAGATCCGTAAGTCCGATTGACGTGATTCCAGTTGGGTTAGTTTCGTAATTTCATCTAGTTTAATCTGACAAATTTTTAGGTCGATCGGAGTTACGGATTTTCGTCCACATCAGGTTTACTAGGTACATAGAGTTCTGTCCAGATTTGAAAAACGCGATTTATTCAGGTTTTGTGTTTAGGGGAAGGGTTAGAAATTTTTGGCTTCCGCGACCATTCACCCCCCTCTGGTCGCCCGTTACGATCCTTCAATTAGAGATATATATTGTCAGATAATGAGTTTGGCCGGGTTAATGAATAGCTGTACTTGCTTCAAGAGCACCCCACGAGGAACCAAAACTCGCCTCCCAAGGCTTTAGTATAACAGAGCTGATTATCGATGAGGCTTTGATTAAAGAGTCACCATGGTGGTGCCATGTGATTAAGCCAAAAAAAAAGGGTATTCTTGTATCAAACGTTTTTGCAGGCTTCTTGTAAGAATAAAACAAATGGGAGAAAGGGAAAGCAGGTCACGCGCCCTTTCCTGTGTCACAACTTTCAATATGATAAACAGGTAAAAGCAAAACAGGAGCCAAAATTTAAAGCTGCCAAATTTATAATTAAAGTAAACCAGCAGAGAACTCAGACCTAGAGGACCTTTTCTATTCTTAGACTGTGAAATAATATGTCACCTAATGTACCCATGCACATGGCCTTGAGCACCCTTTCAAGGACACAGGAGTGAGGACAGCTCCAATGCGCGTGCTATGGTGCCAGGATACAAGAATGAGGAAGAAGAGTAACAGGGACTAGGTTTGAATAAACTTGTACATGTTTATTTTTGCATCTGGTATCAAGAACAAATAAATAATATTCAGCACTACTTATTCCCTCTCCATCTACCATCCATGTTAGGAAAAGTTTTAAGATAGTCTATATTTTATTACATAGGAGTATATTTTATTACATACCAAGCCCACTTTAATGTGAAGTAACAACTTTATATGTTGAAATTTATTTAACTAGTAGAACACCCTCTGCCGTGACCAGCCTTGCACATTGCCAAGAAATTATACACTGTAGCTAACCTAACTCACTAACCTACGCGAGCTAGTACCCTGGACAAGCAGCAGCACAATTTATTAGAGCAGGGGGGACAATACCGAAAAACTGTAGTACTATTGAGTTAAATCTTGAAAAAAAGAATGATTTTATAAAAAGAATGCACCATGTTAACAGATAAATATTGATGCTTATAGACATGATAAGATGCATAATTTCTTTAATAATGTCGTAGTCTAGAAACAAAATTAGAAAGGGAGTTGGTTGCATCATAACAATGGCATTAGGCACAAGTAATTAAGTCCATAGCTCCAAGTAAAATATAAAAATGTGGTACAACTTTCAGATTTGTTTCCAAACATTTGCATGGCAAACCAAGGTCTTGTCCCATTTTTTCCCCCACAGAACTACACATAATAGTCAAAATGTTGGGGCTTGATTGAACATTTCACTAAATTGCTCAAATGCATTCAAGCGCTATGTGTACTTACAGAGTGGCTTCAATGGAGCAAGAGCCCCTACATTAACACTGACATCATATTAATATTGCAATTATATAGGCTGAGGGCCATGATGCAGCTTTTTATTGATCATGAATTCATGAATCATGACAGCTGACTAAAATTAGTTTGAAATTTCTTTCTACTGGTAACTTCAGAAAGGTTATATTGTAGCGGACCAAAACTTTACTAATAACGACTAAAGAAAAATGAAGAAGGAGAATTACATATGACCGCACGATATTGATTATTGGAAATACTGAGCAAAGATTTTCCTGCCTTAGCTGAAGGACAAATTTTATAGAAACTCTTATCAGACATACAGATCAAGACTAAGGATCTCTTAGAACCGAAGCAAAATCTGAAGCTGAACTATGTGCAGCTGAGGTCTGAGGCATAAGGGTGAGCACTGAAGGTGATAGATACCGTAATGCAGGATACAAGCAACATGTGAGAAAACATAAACAAACTGAAGGCATGTGCTTATCTCATCTCATCTCTGGGTTAATTAGTACTACAAGAGGGGGGGAAAAGGAGATACATGATGTCATCATGGATTCAGCATTGGTCCATTCCCTGTGTTATGATCCTGCAAGCAATAACTACAGGCTAAGCCGAACATCTCAGCTAAAAAAATCAAAGCAGAACATAATGACGTTCAGTACGGCACCAGGAATCTGAACTCTGCGAGAAAATCTAGAATGAAATGCTTACAACGAACTGCATTTGCTAGGACAAGATTCAGATGGGGAACGTACGGACGACAGGGCAAGTCCTGCTGCGTGTCCCAATCAACCTCTGATAAATTACTAGTATAATCAAGGGTTGCATACACTGAAGCACGCACCAAAAGGAAATGAGAAAAAAGAAAGCACTGTATTAAAATCAAACATGACATGGTGCCTCGAGATATAGAGGCATAAGTGCAGGGAGAGTAGTAGGCGGGCAGGCAAAACAGGCCTGCCAATTTGATCTGTTTTTTTTTCTCAATTGGAACCTCCCCTCTTCATAAACCTCTTGTGTTCTTGCTTAAATCACAAGGCAGAGAACCTACCATTTTGCCCTAGAAAAATGAGAACATGGGTAGAGGGAAGTGTTACCTGAGGGGCTGAGCCACATGAGAATGGGTAGGGTGTTACTGACCGACGAAGCGAGGCGTGCCTAAGGAGATCGGCCAACGTCACTGCCAGTGCCGGGGTCGTCGTCAGTCGACTCCACATCTCCATGCGAATGCGATGTCGCTAGCTATCCGCAATTGCGGTTGCGGTCTTGCTAGTGGCCCAGTGGGCCTCAGGACTAAGCCTTATTGAGATGGGCCATGGCAGTGGTAGTGGGCCTCAACTCCATCGGCCTAATTGATTGATGTTTGGTACCCAACTCTTTCTTTCCTCCTTCCTCCCATCCGATTTTTTTTAATTTAGACCTTTTTAATCAAAAATTCATGTTTACACCCCAGAGCAACCGACGTAAACTCATTTTTAGACTCAGAGGTCGGTGCACGAGCCACGACGCCAAGCTAACATGCCTCGGCGCCATAGCCCATGGCGCCGAGGTAGTACGCCAATGTTGGCATGGATGCCACAGTGGCGTTAACATGGCAGAGGCTCGGCGCCATGGGCCACAACGCCGAGCTCGACGCCACAAATCTTCACACTGAGCTCGGAGCCATAGCCCACTGTGCCGAGATTCAAACCATAAGCCCGCGACCAGTTTTCTGGCATAGGCACAATTCATTGTTGCCTCCCTTCTCTCTCTCCAATCCTTTCTACCTTCTCCAATTTCTTGATTCGGCCTTTAAAACTTGGATTTGATCCGTAGGTCTTCTAGAGCAACTCTCGTCGGTTCATCACCTTCTTTCTTGGCGACGGTGACAACTACGGCGACCGTTGGGCGAGCGGCCAGGTCGTCGTGGGTTCCTTGGCCGGCCATGACCAGGTACGCCCCTTCATTTCTCGCTGTGTGAAACCGATGGGTACCGCAAGCAAAGCAGAGCACAATAATGTCTAGTACGGCGCAAGGAATCTAAACTCTACCAGAAAATATTAGAATGAAATGCTTAGAGCAAACTGCATTGCTACGACAAAGTTCAGATGAGAACGTACGGACAAGGGGCAACTCCTACCAGATGTCCTAATCAAACCCTGATAAATTACTAATCAAGGGTTGCATACATTGAATTGAAGCACCCCACGAAAAGGAAATGCAAGAAAACAATGCCCTGTATTAAAATCAACATGACATGGTGCCTAGAGATAGAGGCAGAAGTCAACGCCATTGTCGTGTTTGGCCTGAGGTGTCTTCGTCACCTTCACCGTCATCAAAAATAGCCTCACCAGTCCATCATCAAACCATCGCCTCACCAACACATTTGGCTCGAGGGGCTTGCAATCAACAACGAAATTGACTTCAGCCTAACCTCGCTACCTTCAGCTTAGGGACTCGCCATCAGTATTGGCATCAACTTTACCTTCGACTAGGGGACTTGACGACAACATTGACATCGACTTTACCTTCGCCACTATTTCAGCAAGGGGCCTTGACACCGACTTCTGCGATAACACCAACTTCACCATCACCAACATTTCAGTGAGGGGCATCACCATTGACTTCGGTGACACCAATTTCACCTTTTCCAGCACCATCGACTTCGGTGACACCGACTTCACCTTTGCCAATATTGGTATTTATTAACGCAAATAGAATATTAAGGATTACGCAAGCGCACAGAATACCATTGTAGCATTTTACCGGGAGTATTCTAGGTGTCGTTATTTATATTTTATCATAGGGAAACAATAGAGTAAAGATTTATTGGATAACAAAGGAATGTATACTAATCAACATACCAGCATAGCTAAAGCAAGAGGTAAAGGTAATGATAATAATTAATTATAATAACACTCAGGGGATAGGTCACTAAGATAATGTAAACTAGTCAACTTGGGAGAATAACGGGTGAGGTAGATTCCTATGATATTCTTATTATAGGATCAAAGTATATATATACCCAACTATAGCTAAAACTAACTCTACTCTTGTGCACTTCAGGACGCTGCTTAGACGGTAGAGCACCTACAATAGATAACTCTACTGACGTGACTACGGTCCTATAATTTAAAAACTTGCTCAATTCGGAGTGGACTACAAAGGATAGACGGGGCTATCACCTCCCGCTGCTACCACCCAACTAGAGAATAGGGTGTACTCACAGGCAGAGCATCATATAAGCAACATGCTTACACGAGACTCGGCTACTTAGCCCAATCGATAAACTATAGTAAGCTAAGCGCTCTATGAACCCGCACACAAAAGCAATGATAATCTTAACTAAGCAAGATATATATTCAAAGTAAGTATAGCCATGTAGATAAGAATATGATGAATTAATAATAAGTCTTACAAGATGTAGAAGTGAAGATACAAGGCTTCGCCAAGCCTCCAAGACTAGATCCAGAACTTGAGCATGAGCCCAACTCGACCCTCACTCCTGAGCTACTAATCTACTACATTGGAGAGCTCTAGACCTAATCCCTCTGGTGTATGCTGATCTAAAGGAGAGATATGAATTAGGGTTTTAGGATCTGCTGAGGGAGGGGGGCAAGGGCTGGTATATATAGCCCTGAGGGTCCAACATGAACCCTTGGATTAAACCGACTTAAGCAATGACTTAGATGCAATCCTTAAGGCGGTGGGAAACCGGCATTCGAAGGAGGCTAACAGGTGGGGCCCCACTTCGGTGATTCGCCTTCTGGACCCTTCTAGAGTCTTCCCACGTTGATACCACGGTAGAATTTCATGATTTCCTTTGACGATTAGGTCCTCCTTTGCGATTTTTTGATTAAACCCTGCTGAAAATACAGATTCACCAAAACTCATGGAATTTATTAGTTTAAACCCATATACCTATGTTTGGTGATGGAATTAAGTATAAATGTAGGTTATGTTGATGGTTTATAATTGATGTTAGTGACCGTCAACAGCCAACATCACCGACTTTGGTGACACCGACTTCACCTTCACCAACGTTTCAGAGAGGGGCTTCGCCACCGACTTCAGCGACATCGACTCCACCTTCGCCAACATTTCGACGAGGGGCTTTGCTAAACTTCGCCTTCACCAATATTTTAGCTTCTTATCACCGTCCTTGTCATGAAAAATAATAGTAGAGCTAAGCATGCGTATGCTTTGATAAGGGCTTTGCCACTGACTTTGGCACCATCGACTTGCCTACACCAATGTTTTGGTGAGGGTCTTTGCCATTAGCATCAGCGTCAGCCCCAACTTCACCCACTACCTTTGATCTAAGTGACTCGCCCTCAACTTCAACAACCTCTACAAGATGAAAGAATCTTCTAAGCCCCATCACTGACATGTTTGTCGACTAGGCACCAGACCTGTGCCTACTCATAAGCACCAACCAAGAGGGCCTAAGGAGGGTGTAATTGAACAACCACTGCAACCTGGAGGCATGTCTTGCTCATTGCTCATGAGCGAGAGGAGGTAAGCCCCCATCGACTATGACAACTACTCCATCTATGTCCACCTCGACAAAAAACGTCATCGTCAACCTTCGACAACATTGACTTCACTATGGCAGAACCGCCTAATCTAATGCCTCACAGGAGTGCTTGTCTTCCATTAGACACTAAGCACTCGAGGGAGAACGCTAAATTACTCGATTCCGTCGGGCACACCCCAGGGGAGAACCCGAAAATCCACATTTTTGCCATCAGGATCACAAATGAGAGAATAAAGCTTACATCATTCATAACCATTTCTTATATCACTTTTAATACAACATCAGAGTATAATATTTATTAATATAACAGCGGAATGAAATCATATTATCAGAGTTATAAACAATTTAGTTGAACAGCGGAATATAAACATGTGATCAGAGTTATAGCGGAAATAAACATCTATTAATGATATGGTGAAGTTTTGATATATAAACTACGACAACAGATTATTAAACTTTCCTTTATAAAAACATTTGATAAGGGTTATAAATAACAACTACGATCGCAGCGTAAAGGAAATCCTCGCTGAGCCCACTAGGAGGAATCCACACACAAAGGTCGGCTCTAGCATCCACCTGTCACCTGCAACAGGGGAAATAAAACCCTGAGTACTCAATTGTACTCAGCAAGACTTACCCGACAGGAGGAAAGAAAAGACTCCAAGGATATGCAAGGCTATCTGGTTTGTGGGTTGCATTTGCAGAAAGCATTACTAAGCGTGCGTCCTTATGTTTGATTTTTATTAATAGCCGCATTGGTTCATTAACTAACCATTCTATGTGAGCACCTGTGCTACTTTCAAGCAAGTGGTAAGCAATCAGATTTCCTTTGTCCATCTTCCATCTTTCATCTTTTAGTTCTTACTACGATGCTAAACCGTAGACAAGCCGTACCGGATAGCCCGGCGATTCGCGAATCAATGCCCCCAGCTGGGTACCCCGAAAACACACGCCCCGCTTGTACCCCAGGCACAAGCGGGACCAACCCATCACTCTCCTATCCCGGGTGTCCAGGTCCCCATCCAAACTGGGACTCCAAGCCCCCGCCCCTGAGTCCCAGACTCAGTGCGGTGCAAGGACCTCCTCCACCAAAACAAACCCTAACAGTCGGTCCGGAAAGAGCCGGATCCGCGACAAGAGAGCAACAAGTCTTCCAAGCGCCCATACACAAGTATGTGCTCGAGATAATAAGTCTGTGACCTGCCTAGAGTCATATGCAACGATCGGTCCTTAACCGACCAGACAGGGAAAAACGGTGTAACCAAGCTATGACCCGCCTCCGCGGCGACACAACTTCTTACACCCACCAATACCCAAACCATATCCCTGCCCGGTCACCATTTTCCTTTCCACCATTTTCATATTTTCCAAGTGATAGTAATCCAATAATATATTTCCTATCTCTCGCGAGTGACAGGCAATCACTCGACTTTTACCGGAGTCCTGTAGCATAGCAATCTACACGATCCTGTCATACTAGTAAGACTCATAGGAATAAAGATGTGTATGCAAGTGGGTTCCATTCAACTCCTTAAAACTTAATGCACAAATATAATTTAAACTGCAGAAAGTAGGGGTTATGCACCGGGGCTTGCCTGGGTAAGATATATATTAAAAAGTTAGTATCTGCATCTTCAGATCATCCACAATCATCTAGATAGAAAGCCCATTGCATCATCTTCTGGAGAGAATACCATTACATCATCTTTGGATTTCCAATCATCCTTTGATCGACCCATTGATCCATCATCGTACCTATATGATATGCATACGATGCAATGCAAAGATGTAATTAATCAGCTGCAATTGTGACTCGTAAAATACGACGTATGCCTCTCGAGTTAACGGCTAGTTCTGACGACGACCGTACTTATGCTACATACATACGTTGTCGGATAAGATGCTATTTCCCAACAATTATTTTCGTTACATAAACCCAAGTCGTTTCTTTATCCCATTCTATCGATTTAATCCTTATTCGAAATAGAGCATCATTAGCTACCTAGTAACTGATTATTCTGGAGCTACAAAAATTACCACGAGTATCTAATATTGCTAAGAGCCTACTGTATAAATTTTAGATTCCACAGCATTATCAATTTACCATGGAAACTCGTACAAGTTTATATTTTCATAATATTAAGTATCTTAGATTAATTATATAGCTTCCACGAATATTATCCAACTATATGAACAAATTATACTAGCAGGTAGATCATGATTTTAGAAGCCTAACAAAACTAGTTTAACATTTTTACGATTTTTTTCTAGGATTCACTACGGATTTTACAAGTTTATCTCCAACTAAATTAACAAAGGCTTTTAGAAACGAACAGAGCTAGCGGCCAGGCAGCCTGGGCGAGTGAGCAGCCAGCCCACGCGGGCGCGAACGGCCCAGGCGGCAAGCAGTTGCACGTGGCCCAACGTGGCGCGCAGGCGGCCCAGGCGCGGAGTGCAGCCAGCGGCCCAAGTGGCACGCGGCCAGAGGCCCAGCGACCGGGAGCGGGGCAGCGGCCCAATCAGCCGGCCGTGGCCCAGTCACGCGGCACGGTGAGCAGGCCGGCCCACAAGGCCAGGGCCAGACAGCGACGGCGCCAATTTGCAACGACGCCCTCGTATTGTCCTCAATTTAACCCGCGGTACGAAAGTACTATTCACTTGAGTCTTGTAGTTAGCAAATAAGACCCTGTATAAAACGGCGTCTTGGATTTATACCCCTTTCCTCACCTCATCATCTCCTTCGGTACAGAGTAGAGGCGGAGAAGCTCTGGCCGGCGACCAAAACCGGCCGGGGAGGCACGGCAGCGACGGGGGTTGCACGGGAACCCACCGGCGACCTCGGGCTGAGGAGGCCAGGAGCCGACGATGGCCACAGCAGCCAGTTGCGTGCGCCAGCGGCGATGCGGGACGTGGCGCTACGGCACGGCGTGGACCAAGGGCGTGCGCGCGTGGAGAAACCGAGCGACGGGGCAGCTGCGGTGAGACGCGCGGCTGCAACCGGCCAAGCCACGGCAGCCACGGACACGGAAAGAGCCGCGGCGGCTCAGGCGCGCCGCGAGCGCCGAGGCAGCGAGGGCGCGACTCGCGGGAGGGCAGCGCCGGTGCGAGGCGCAACGAGTTGTGGCGGCATGGCACGTGGTAGCCGAGCCAGGCGCGCTCGAGGGGAGACAGGGCGACGATGGCGCGGCCGCCGGCGAGACTGCGGCTGCGAGGAGGCAGGGGCGTGGGCGGCTGTGCCTCGGCGGCACCCGGTGGGCGCGGGGGCGCGGGGGCGCGGCACGTCGGCCCGGCGCGCAGCCGCGGGCAGGCGCGGGACCGAGGGGCGTGGGCAACGTGGCCAGGCATGCGCTCGCGCAAGAGAGAGGGGAGGAGCCGGTGCCGAGCAAGCAGAGGGAGGCGAGGGAAATGGAGAAGCGCGGTCCTCTGCTTAAGACGCCCGAGGCAGCGCACAAGGCAAGGCGTGGGCTGCCCAGCTTCCCTGTGCGGTGCAGCGAAATGAGAGAGAAGAAAATGCACAGACCGACGCAGCATGCAGTGGCAGACAGACAAGACATGGTAGACAGAGGTAAAACAGGGAGTAGACTTGTGTGAGAGAGAGAGATCGGACAAACAGCAACAGCTCAGCATTCACGCCATCCATTACTCCTCTGTACTAGTTCCTGTGTACGTACATGATTGGTTGGCCATGAGACAACGGACAAGCAGAGCCCAGGATACGACTGAGGCCGCAGAGACAAGACTGAACGGGCAGAGGAGTAGGTCAACTGGCACAGTTACACGTTGTTGATTTAAGTTACTGCCGTAACGTGTATATATATATATATATATATATATATATATATATATATATATATATATATATATATATAACGGTTTACTACTTTAGTCAATTTGCAACGTCTAGGCATATGAAAATCTCAGTAAACCTCAAATTTAAATTTGATTCAAAAGCTATATATGTGTATATCGTTCTATTTATTAACGGATTTATTTTATTTATAAAAGTTGTTTTTCATACTTAATCTAATAGAACAAACTGTTCGCTAGAATCGTCGTCAGACATTCACAAATATTCCTACGCACGGTGTAGTTTAACTTTGAGTGTTTAATTTGAGCCCGCGAAACTAAGACACACGAGATTCGCTTATCACTTCACGTATGTTTTTTTTTAATCAAAAATTCGAGAAACTTGTTTCGAAAGTTTTACTTAGGCCTAAATCGCGGCGATAAAAAGAATCGTAACACCAGGATGTTACAACCAACCCCCCTTAAAAAGAATCTCGTCCCGAGATTCAAAGCTAGAACCAGAAAAGGGGAAACGCGATTACATTCGTAGATCAGGGATTACACGAAAGGTTACCCGACTTCGAATACTAAACCACACGGGGATCTAGGGATACATGGTTAAGAGCAACTTGATACAACCAAGACCTACTCCCAAAGTCGGGATAGACGAGGGCAATGGAGAAACAACAGTAAGATGATTATCCAAAACATGGCGTAGCACCAACAGATCCAGAAACAGTCGACTGAGAAGTAAAACATCGTGAATCCTAAGGCATACTAACCAAGGAAACTTGAACTTCTTCGACGAACTGGATCCCTTCTTCTTCTCAGATCACACCATCACCTCAGACAGACGAACTTAGCTTCAAAGTGACGGCCAGATCTCGTAGCTATGCGTCGGAACGCGAGGGGAATGAGGATGAAGAAGAAGAGCAAGGACCAAGGGTATTTATAGAGGCGAACGAAGAGGGGAAAAGCAACACATCGACGGCGGATGCGGCGGGGCTGGAATACACAGACGGTGTATGCTGCGGAGATAAGATCGAAAAAAAAATGATGCGCTTCCTGTGCGAGCGGCGGAGAGGAAAATAAAGGAGAGTAGAGGGGGTCCGCTCGACGAGGCAGGCGTGTGGGCGGTCGTGTCACCAAAAGAAGAAGAAAAGAAAGGGAAATGGGGGGGGGGGTCCGGTACGGGGACGAGGCGCGAGAGTCGGGAGCCGACCGGATGCTGGAAAAGGAGCAACGCACAGTGCACAAGGACGGCGAGCACGGCACGATGTCGCGGTCACGTGAAAACGGGACGATAATGGACCCGACATCGACGGCATTCACAGGGCACGCAGCAAAATAACCCGGCATGCGTAGCACGGTCAACTAAGCACAGGGCTTGGGACAAAACGTCCACTCTGACTTTTGCATCTACTCCCGACTATCCACTGCTGACCTTCCTCGACCACATCCATCTTTTCTGTAAACCCAGATCATGTCATACTTCCTTTCTCCAAACCATCTCCTTTTTTACCTTGAAAGACACTTTTGCATCACCCTGTTGTGGACTTCCCATTTGAACACTTAAACATTTCCAAGGAATTTTTTTTTAAAAAACAAAACGGTTCGGCGGTGTAACTTGGTAAAGGTACTTGGTTAACAACCTCGATACCAGCGCGTGCCGAGCAGCATCACATGTGGCAGCTGTTCCACACGGAGCCCTCGGTTTCGTCGCGGCACCATAAGCTTTTAACCAGGAAACTATTACCAACTTACACGCCCAGAAGGCAGTGGGGTCATAGACCATAGAGTAAGGGGTATCGCAAGGGAAAAATTCAACAACAAAGGTTTCCCTCCACAACAAGGGACAAGGAATTTAAATCCAACGACGGATTTGGTTTAAAAAGATTCAAGTGTTCTATTGGGACATCCATAATTAGTCGCTACAGTGTCCAATAACATCCAATCACGGCTGATCTGCTTGGCATCTGAATGTCAACTTCTCTTGTAACTCACTTATCATCGCCCTTGAAAACTTAGAGCAAGCCTAACAAGACTTTAAAGTAAATGAACGCAATAAACACAGCGAAATAATTAAAATGCATGTTCCAACGATCTTACACGGGTACAACGTACAGGCATTCAGGCTCCTGTTCCCGACACAGCATTCACCTACGATCGAACGATCTCAACAACTCCGAAGGACGAACAGCAGACAAAAGTACAATACTGGGGGATAGTGATGAAAAACACTACTACTGCGGGTACAACATCCAAAGGCACTAATCTACATCTTCACGGGGCAACGGCTGAGTGAGAGGAACCAAGGACTCTTCTTCTGACACTTCCGAGGGTGGAGGTGCTGGCGGTGCTGCAACACCTGTTCTTCTTTCTGGCGGGTGGAGAGGGATCCCTTCCAAGATCGGGGCATCCTGCCTTCCATCAACCAGCGACCTCCGCCTGGCCCTAGTGAACAAATAGGCCTCACCCAGCTGATGGACATGCCGATCTTCAGCCTCCTTCAGAGATTCCTCCATGGTAGCCTCTCGGCTCTCAGCAGCTGCAGCGCTGGCATGCGCTTCGGCGAGCTGCACCTGGAGCATCCGGTTGAAGACCTCGGCTTCCTCGGCGCGCCGAAGGCACGCCCTCAGCTCCAAGGCTTGACGGTCATACTGCTCATCCAGAGCGAGCAGGTACGTGGTCAAGTGCACCATAGTGGGACTGTCCTCTTGCACATCCCGCCCTTGCAAAACCTCCATGCGAGCCCTCCATGCCCGCCGGTTCCTATCCAAAGGTGGAAAGAACCGCATGGGGGTACGGGCAATGGGCTCCTCATAGATCTGGCAGAGGTACCGTAAGGCTTTGCGGGCCACAACCTGGTAGGTGTCGATGAAGCTAAACCCGGTTGCGGTCACACTCCAGGCTTCGGTGAGGTTAGGGAACTCTTCACTCTTCCCGATGTAGACTGTAACCTCACACCGCTCGGTGCCATGCTCCTCATACTCACGGCCCTCATACTCGGGGCGATCATTGACTCCGAGCTTTTGCAGGGTGGCATGCAGGATTTTGGGAAACCCCTCAACATTCAGGCAGTAGGTGCTAACCCAGGCTCCTGCCATCTCTGGCGGTGGTTGCAAGGAAGGCTGAGTGAAAAGCTGGCTCAAAGGAGAAGCTAAGCGAGCTAAAGTGCGCTGAGTGGTGGTACCAATGGCTAAGCCAGGCTCTACTTATAAAGGCGGAGCGTTCAGTGGTCCTGGTGCGGTTCACCAGGGTTCCCGCGCGATATCACTACGGCGGATCGACCAAATTCCACGAGTTCGAGGCGAGCGACGTGCGATGTCATTACTGACTAGTACGGCTGCAGGGTAAGGGTCCGACAAGAGCGCGGAAAGGGGTATGGGGAGACGTGGGTCACGACCGGCGTGAACCACGGGCGAACGCGAAACACGAAGCCACAGTTCAGACCTAACTCTAGAACAGGACGAGTCAGTCGTGCACAATACGACACGCGGGACACCTAAGGTGGCGTATCTGCAAGTAATACGAGTACTACAATGCATAGGCAGGATATGCATGAATGCACGTCCTATACGTCCTTTCACTGTTGCCACATATAGGGCAACCGTTCTCAGAGTTTTGGCACATCGTTCTCTCCCTGTAACTAGCCGATACTATCGGACTATGCTCGAGTCAGTGTACCTGCAGAAACTTGATTAAGTCTACCTAAGTCAGCAAAGTGCCATCTATCCTGGATACATAACCATAGTAATAGGGCTACTTATATAACTTCGCATATAAACGTCCTAACTTTTTGCAACAATGGGTTGTCAATTTTTAGTTTAGAAAAGATTTTCGAAGCTTTATTTCCTCATTTATTCTCTGATACCACCTGTGGCAGAACCGCCTAATCTAATGCCTCACAGGAGTGCTTGTCTTCCATTAGACACTAAGCACTCGAGGGAGAACGCTAAATTACTCGATTCCATCGGGCACACCCCAGGGGAGAACCCGAAAATCCACATTTTTGCCATCAGGATCACAAATGAGAGAATAAAGCTTACATCATTCGTAACCATTTCTTATATCACTTTTAATACAACATCAGAGTATAATATTTATTAATATAACAGCGGAATGAAATCATATTATCAGAGTTATAAACAATTTAGTTGAACAGCGGAATATAAACATGTGATCAGAGTTATAGCGGAAATAAACATCTATTAATGATATGGTGAAGTTTTGATATATAAACTACGACAACAGATTATTAAACTTTCCTTTATAAAAACATTTGATAAGGGTTATAAATAACAACTACGATCGCAGCGTAAAGGAAATCCTCGCTGAGCCCACTAGGAGGAATCCACACACAAAGGTCGGCTCTAGCATCCACCTGTCACCTGCAACAGGGGAAATAAAACCCTGAGTACTCAATTGTACTCAGCAAGACTTACCCGATAGGAGGAAAGAAAAGACTCCAAGGATATGCAAGGCTATCTGGTTTGTGGGTTGCATTTGCAGAAAGCATTACTAAGCGAGCGTCCTTATGTTTGATTTTTATTAATAGCCGCATTGGTTCATTAACTAACCATTCTATGTGAGCACCTGTGCTACTTTCAAGCAAGTGGTAAGCAATCAGATTTCCTTTGTCCATCTTCCATCTTTCATCTTTTAGTTCTTACTACGATGCTAAACCGTAGACAAGCCGTACCGGATAGCCCGGCGATTCGCGAATCAATGCCCCCAGCTGGGTACCCCGAAAACACACGCCCCGCTTGTACCCCAGGCACAAGCGGGACCAACCCATCACTCTCCTATCCCGGGTGTCCAGGTCCCCGTCCAAACTGGGACTCCAAGCCCCCGCCCCTGAGTCCCAGACTCAGTGCGGTGCAAGGACCTCCTCCACCAAAACAAACCCTAACAGTTGGTCCGGAAAGAGCCGGATCCGCGACAAGAGAGCAACAAGTCTTCCAAGCGCCCATACACAAGTATGTGCTCGAGATAATAAGTCTGTGACCTGCCTAGAGTCATATGCAACGATCGGTCCTTAACCGACCAGACAGGGAAAAACGGTGTAACCAAGCTATGACCCGCCTCTGCGGCGACACAACTTCTTACACCCACCAATACCCAAACCATATCCCTGCCCGGTCACCATTTTCCTTTCCACCATTTTCATATTTTCCAAGTGATAGTAATCCAATAATATATTTCCTATCTCTCGCGAGTGACAGGCAATCACTCGACTTTTACCGGAGTCCTGTAGCATAGCAATCTACACGATCCTGTCATACTAGTAAGACTCATAGGAATAAAGATGTGTATGCAAGTGGGTTCCATTCAACTCCTTAAAACTTAATGCACAAATATAATTTAAACTGCAGAAAGTAGGGGTTATGCACCGGGGCTTGCCTGGGTAAGATATATATTAAAAAGTTAGTATCTGCATCTTCAGATCATCCACAATCATCTAGATAGAAAGCCCATTGCATCATCTTCTGGAGAGAATACCATTACATCATCTTTGGATTTCCAATCATCCTTTGATCGACCCATTGATCCATCATCGTACCTATATGATATGCATACGATGCAATGCAAAGATGTAATTAATCAGCTGCAATTGTGACTCATAAAATACGACGTATGCCTCTCGAGTTAACGGCTAGTTCTGACGACGACCGTACTTATGCTACATACATACGTTGTCGGATAAGATGCTATTTCCCAACAATTATTTTCGTTACATAAACCCAAGTCGTTTCTTTATCCCATTCTATCGATTTAATCCTTATTCGAAATAGAGCATCATTAGCTACCTAGTAACTGATTATTCTGGAGCTACAAAAATTACCACGAGTATCTAATATTGCTAAGAGCCTACTGTATAAATTTTAGATTCCACAGCATTATCAATTTACCATGGAAACTCGTACAAGTTTATATTTTCATAATATTAAGTATCTTAGATTAATTATATAGCTTCCACGAATATTATCCAACTATATGAACAAATTATACTAGCAGGTAGATCATGATTTTAGAAGCCTAACAAAACTAGTTTAACATTTTTACGATTTTTTTCTAGGATTCACTACGGATTTTACAAGTTTATCTCCAACTAAATTAACAAAGGCTTTTAGAAACGAACAGAGCTAGCGGCCAGGCAGCCTGGGCGAGTGAGCAGCCAGCCCACGCGGGCGCGAACGGCCCAGGCGGCAAGCAGTTGCACGTGGCCCAACGTGGCGCGCAGGCGGCCCAGGCGCGGAGTGCAGCCAGCGGCCCAAGTGGCACGCGGCCAGAGGCCCAGCGACCGGGAGCGGGGCAGCGGCCCAATCAGCCGGCCGTGGCCCAGTCACGCGGCACGGTGAGCAGGCCGGCCCACAAGGCCAGGGCCAGACAGCGACGGCGCCAATTTGCAACGACGCCCTCGTATTGTCCTCAATTTAACCCGCGGTACGAAAGTACTATTCACTTGAGTCTTGTAGTTAGCAAATAAGACCCTGTATAAAACGGCGTCTTGGATTTATACCCCTTTCCTCACCTCATCATCTCCTTCGGTACAGAGTAGAGGCGGAGAAGCTCCGGCCGGCGACCAAAACCGGCCGGGGAGGCACGGCAGCGACGGGGGTTGCACGGGAACCCACCGGCGACCTCGGGCTGAGGAGGCCAGGAGCCGACGATGGCCACAGCAGCCAGTTGCGTGCGCCAGCGGCGATGCGGGACGTGGCGCTACGGCACGGCGTGGACCGAGGGCGTGCGCGCGTGGAGAAACCGAGCGACGGGGCAGCTGCGGTGAGACGCGCGGCTGCAACCGGCCAAGCCACGGCAGCCACGGACACGGAAAGAGCCGCGGCGGCTCAGGCGCGCCGCGAGCGCCGAGGCAGCGAGGGCGCGACTCGCGGGAGGGCAGCGCCGGTGCGAGGCGCAACGAGTTGTGGCGGCATGGCACGTGGTAGCCGAGCCAGGCGCGCTCGAGGGGAGACAGGGCGACGATGGCGCGGCCGCCGGCGAGACTGCGGCTGCGAGGAGGCAGGGGCGTGGGCGGCTGTGCCTCGGCGGCACCCGGTGGGCGCGGGGGCGCGGGGGCGCGGCACGTCGGCCCGGCGCGCAGCCGCGGGCAGGCGCGGGACCGAGGGGCGCGGGCAACGTGGCCAGGCATGCGCTCGCGCAAGAGAGAGGGGAGGAGCCGGTGCCGAGCAAGCAGAGGGAGGCGAGGGAAATGGAGAAGCGCGGTCCTCTGCTTAAGACGCCCGAGGCAGCGCACAAGGCAAGGCGTGGGCTGCCCAGCTTCCCTGTGCGGTGCAGCGAAATGAGAGAGAAGAAAATGCACAGACCGACGCAGCATGCAGTGGCAGACAGACAAGACATGGTAGACAGAGGTAAAACAGGGAGTAGACTTGTGTGAGAGAGAGAGATCGGACAAACAGCAACAGCTCAGCATTCACGCCATCCATTACTCCTCTGTACTAGTTCCTGTGTACGTACATGATTGGTTGGCCATGAGACAACGGACAAGCAGAGCCCAGGATACGACTGAGGCCGCAGAGACAAGACTGAACGGGCAGAGGAGTAGGTCAACTGGCACAGTTACACGTTGTTGATTTAAGTTACTGCCGTAACGTGTATATATATATATATATATATATATATATATATATATATATATATATATATATATATATATATATATATATATATATATATATATATATATATAACGGTTTACTACTTTAGTCAATTTGCAACGTCTAGGCATATGAAAATCTCAGTAAACCTCAAATTTAAATTTGATTCAAAAGCTATATATGTGTATATCGTTCTATTTATTAACGGATTTATTTTATTTATAAAAGTTGTTTTTCATACTTAATCTAATAGAACAAACTGTTCGCTAGAATCGTCGTCAGACATTCACAAATATTCCTACGCACGGTGTAGTTTAACTTTGAGTGTTTAATTTGAGCCCGCGAAACTAAGACACACGAGATTCGCTTATCACTTCACATATGTTTTTTTTAATCAAAAATTCGAGAAACTTGTTTCGAAAGTTTTACTTAGGCCTAAATCGCGGCGATAAAAAGAATCGTAACACCAGGATGTTACATTCACCTTCGCCAATCTACCTTCGATGACTATGACAACCTATATGACTACTTTGGCTACAGAGAGCTACACCTGGAGAGGTAAAGACCCACCCAGTGGATAGAAATAAGAGGGGAGTGAGATCATCGACATATGCAAACAAAATGTCATCATCATTAGATCATGGCCTACTAGCCTCTGAGCTTCGCCACTGAAGCATTTCCCTCTTCGAGTATGCATAGCGAAGCCCAAGAGAGACAAAGAATCTAAGTTTAGGTTTTGTGTGGTTATCTTTGTGTCGTGCATGTGCTCTTTTCGCGATGCCCTTTTTGTCCCACTGAGTTTTTAGGACGGAGTCTTCAATGAGGCGCACATGGAGCACACGATCGCAAGGGGGTCCACCATGGCTAGAGAATTGTATTCTTGGGCCATTTTCTTATGTTGTAGCCACCAGGTCTTATTATACCTGCCGAGACCTAGTGGCTAAGGGGCTACTATTGGGGGTGTGGGTGGCTGTGCCTACCCTTCCTTTGTAATAAAAAATCCCAAGTGGGTTATGGACCTCCATGTAATTTGTAACCTAAAGGGGTTAAGGAGAAAGTTTGCCTTCTCTCCCACCTCTCCCATAAACATAGCCCAAGGGGCAAGAGCGGGTGGTTTCCCCACTCACAACAAAATTATTTCTCTTTCCCCACACTCTCTCTTGTTCGGGTATGTCCCAACAGGTACATACCTACCTGCTCTCTCAAAGGTTCTTCCATACCTCATCATGAATTGGTACTTCAACACCATTTGCACACTACAATAGTCATTTACATATTCAAATGCTAAAGACATAATTCTATAGGTTATAATATCAGAGTTGATAGTTAATTAGCATACCTTAATGATTCACAACTTGCTTAGTAAAAAATTGTACTTGTGCACAATTTATAGGTTAGTGTCAAAATTTCGGCCTATGCCTTGAGCAACTGCAATGAAGTCCACCATGATGGGATAACCCTTCTCTTGTCATTATCAGTGTTCCTAAGTGTTCTCGAGCATTCCTCATTATGTGCCAAAAAGGGGTTCCTATGCATAGTCCCTAAAATAAATTCTTGAATGGTTTTCCTCATCGCAGTGTCTTGGTCTATCATTATCACATCTGGCTCTTTCCCTACCATAAATTCAAAGAAAGTGCTCAGCAACCATTTGAATGTTTCTGTCTTTTGATCTTCAAGCAACACCTAGCCGAAGACTATAGTGTGCCATGTCTGTTTACTCCCACTATAGGTGCAAACAACATATTGTAATTGTTGGTGTTATATGTTGTATCAAATGACACATATTCACCATATAGTTAATAGTTCAATCGTGCCTTGCATCTGTCCACAGTAGACTTTTCACTATATTATCCTCATCTGCCCTCATTGTGTAAAAGAATCTAGGCTATTCCATTTGTATACTCTTCACATATTCAAATTGTTCATATCCTTCTTTGAGAAATGCATAGAACGGAAGTTGCCACTCATCTTTCAGAATATTGCCATAATTTTCCTTGCCATGATTCTACTCTCTTATAAAATTCTAGAGAACTCTTTTTCTATTTCACTCATATAATTATGTTTCAAAAAGAACTTTGTCAACGAAGGGGAACTAACCATCTCATGATTATGGGTAAAGTCAACATTAGTGATTATCCATCTATCTTTCTCCAGTTTAATTGAAACTCTCATTGGGCATTCAGTTCGATCTATGACCAGACGCTTCCTCTTCTTCTGAACATCGTCATCCTTCTATACATTTTGGCTTTCTAGCTGCAATAGTATTTTCTTGTTCATGTAATTCTTCCCGTTGAATAACTAAAAACCAACTAGCAGACCATATATATTAACGAACTTCTGATCTTCTTTTGTTGTTCCAAAAGACATTCCAACAACCGATGCTTTTGATTGCTTTACATCTTCAGGGGTTGGAAATAAACATTATTCATCTTCTGGAATAGTCACTTCATCATCATTTGATTGTTCCCCTTCTTCTATTTCATTATCTAGAAGTGCTTCTTTAAGCCTTTCAATAATTGTCTATAACAAAAACAATATAACAGTCAAATATTTTATAATTACGTTATTTTAGGTTATAATGTTGTACATGTGTTATGTTTCACATGAATGTTTGATGTTCACAGTGAATCATTTTATGTTCTCAGTCAAACTTTTGATGTTCCCATTGAATGTTTCTGTTGGTATTTGTAACACCCCTGGTGTTTAGCTTCCACATTTGCACTGCATTTCATAAACATGAGCATCATGCATCCATTCGTGAACTTATAGCACATGAAACATAATTTCGAAACACTGCAACGTTTTGTATATTTCATGTGTGTTGTTCTTTTATGAAATGTAAAGTGTGCAACACTTAAGTGCAACATGTGCCACTCACTTAGTGAAACAAGGTTAGTTAGTGCTATGCAACCCAATCATGAAACAAGTGAAACATGACTATGAAACAGTTGTAACATTTCATGTGTTTTTCATTGTTTCAGTACACACCTTGCTTGATTCTTGTGTGACCAATGTGTGGTGTGGCTAATAATCATCCTAAGTAACTTAGTTACACATAGAATGTCATTAGGAACAATGCTTATGTTGATCATTTTGACTAATTAGGTTTCCAAGTCATGGTTGACCAATTTGGACCCCTAGAGCTCCTGTGTTTGACTGTTTTAAAAGTGTAGCTTAGGATGTTTGCATGTCTGAGCAACCTAAAGCAAAGTTGTAGAGAATTATATAAGGAACAAAAGTTATTTTATGGCCACCTCATGAAAATGTGCACAACATGTTCAAAAATGGTCCACAAGTCAGTTTTGAGATCTAAATTGAAACTCTGAAAATTTTCTAAGTGTTGTAACTGAGTTTCAGTTTCATGACCTCAACTTTGGCTTGATTTAACTCGTGATCTGTCGAGAGTTAGCTGTTGATTTCTAAATAAGATTTGTAGCCCTACTATAGATCTACAACTTTTATCTTTACGAATTTCACTTTTGAGCAACGAGTTAGCCGTGCCAACACGACGAAGTTTCGCTGTCAGTCGGTTCAATGGAAACTGAAACGAAAAGTTCAGACCGGCACAGTGCCGACCGGCAACAGATGATGGCCACCGCGTGTCCGCCACGTGCTCAGCTCACCCTGACCGCGCCGCGCGCTGGCCGTCTTGAAGTGGCGAACGCCCTGCTACCCTCCGCACGCGTTCTGCCATTCCACTTCTCCTCCGCTCGCCTGCTCTCGCGAAGCCGCTGTTCTCCATTGCCGAGCACACCACCGCTAGCGCCACCGCGAGCTCTGCCTCCGTCCAGCTCCCTAGCCTCACCGCCTTTGTCCGATTGATCACGGCCATAGCTCCACCACCATCGCCGCTACGATCTCCACTTCTTCACGCTCGTGTTGCCCCGTTAGGTGAGCCACATTTTGCGATGCGCTCGAGCGGGAGGCCGGCTAGAGCGCCGCCGCTCGCACGGCCGTCGTGGCCCCTTCTCCCTGTTCCCTCTCTCGCCAAGCTCTCTACCATCCTAGTACCCTCCTAGCTTGCTGGTGCTCGGGTAGGAGTAACGTTAGACGTTACCGCGTGGGCATGCCGGAACGGCCGGTCGCTCTCGCCATGGCTGCCATGGCCGCATACATGAGCTCACCGTCGCTGGCCATGCCTGGCTCGTCTCCGTTCTAGCTAGCGCAAGCATGAGCTTCCCTGTTAGCTGTAGTTTCTACCCTATAGATGTAGTTCGGTGGTTCGATGTATTCACGCCGGGCCGCTGACCTCATCGGCGTGCCCAGAGCGCCGCCGCTGGCCGGCGCACATGGCCAGGCACCTGCACTGCACCTCGGAACCGTAGTTCGCCTAGGAAGCTTCGCCATGGTTTTGCGAAGCTCGTACCGAGCTCGAGCGGGACAATGGTGGGTCGCCGTCGTCGGAGCGCCGCCGTACCTTGCGCACCGCCGCTGCTCTCGCCGCCGGCAAGGCTAGGGTGAGGAATAGGTCCTGTTCTTGGTACCAATCAGTGCGGGTTGCTTAGGGGAGCGCGTTGGTACACTTGATTTGGCCGGAGACCTCACCGCCGGTGAGCTCCGTCGTTCCCATGCCGGTCCGCGTCGGCTCCCCTGTTTTGTGTCACTGGCGCGCGGGCCCAGCTGACAAGTGGACCCCGCCTGTCAGTCACTTTGTTATAAGAAGCTAGTTCATTTATTCCAGTTTTGAGGCTATTTTGTAAAATCCATATCTGGAGTTTGGTAGATCCTAATGGGGTGGTTCGAATTTTGTTAGGACCATAGTGAAGTTTAGTATTTAGGAAAAATATAAAATGAACATTTGTAGTGGAAGTTTTGGGTGAATTAAATAGGAACTTGAAAAGTGTTTTTGAGTGCATGCAAACTTGTTGAAATCATATCTTGAGTTTCTGTGATCCAAAAATTATGAAATTTTGTGGGTAAGCTAGTCTTGTATAGTAGAAGCTCTAGTTAAAATTTGAGAGTCATTGCATGTGTAGTTTTTGAGTTATAGATTTTCCTTTTATCATTGGTAGATACTTGTGTGAATTTTAGTAAATTAATTATGAGTCCTATGGCCATGAAACTTGGTAGGTAGTATCTTGATACCTTATAGATGCTAGGAAAAATATGAAATCTGTTGCTTGACACTTTTCACTAGGGTTTCCTAATTATGCCATTTGAAGCCATTCTGCCTTACCATTTTTGTGTAGGTTGTAATACTTACTCAAATGGTGTGAAAATTTTATGGTAGTCTATTTAGAGCATGTAGTGTCTACTGTAATTTTTGTAGAATTAATGGGGCAGTTTTCATATATGTTTACTATTTCCCCTAATTAATTAAATAAATTAAGAAAGGTATTAAAAGAAATGTTTTGGTGATGGACACCCTACTTTCTGGTGTTCTTGTGATATGTGTGATATATCAGTAAAGTTAGTTTTGTCCAATTAAGTGTTTATATCATAAGTTAATAATTAATTGTTTGCATCATGTCCCTCTGGACAGATCTGGGGACTTTAGAAAGCTCCCCATGATAATTTGGTTTTCTGTGAATGAGTTGAATACAAGAGTTGTAGATAAATTAGGTAGCTAGCTCCTGTCAAAATTTGAGGGCATTTGGCCCAGTAGTTTAGAAACTACAGCTGTTTAAAGTTAGGTTGCAGTTTTTGCTGATTCTCTGCCTTGTGAGGATAGACTTCTGTTGATTGATGAATTCGACCTGGTAAAGGTTTGAATCATGCTTTGAGGTCTGAAAATGTTTTGTAGACAATTTTATAAGCTTTCCAGATTGTCTTGTTGCATATCAATTGGATTTATAAATCTCCAGTTATAGCTAGTTTACTGCACCGCTACATAGTATTCATTTTGCTGAAATACAATTGCTTGAGTGTATGTGGTTGCAATGTTCTCGTTGATTGTTTAGGGGTTAGCCTAACTTGAGAATATGCTTAGGTGCAGGTGCTAGGTCGTTAACTGAAGATGAGCAATTATACATTAGGTTGTATAAACTTGGTAAGTAAAGTGATTTGAATAGGGCTTAAGTTGGAATATGCAAACTACAGCGAACATGTGCATTCCCCGAGCATCCCCGACATTCGTACATGTGCATCCATGATATTTATCTTGCGCATTCATGCAATAGGTGTGCCGGAGGGAGTGACGTTGCTGGAGTTCGAGGGAGCCAACCAGGAGGAGGAACCCGAGGTGCAGGAAGCCGACGAAGCAGTCGCCGCGGAGGAATTGCCCGAGTGCCCTGACCACCAGCCTTCCTCATTCCTGAAAGGCAAGCCCCGGAGCATATTAAGCCTCCTATGTTTTCACAAATACATTGAGTATCTTTTATTGTTGATGATGCATTAAGTATAGGAATTGGTTGGAACCAATTGCTGCATTATATATCCTTCCTTGTCCAGATATCGCACTGGAATCCTATTTAAGTTCAGGAACGGGTTAAAATGCTTAGCCATGCTTAGTGCGGTAGAAGTCAGGTGATTTCCTGTCACCTGCGAGCTTTAGGATGAGGTGGATCACGGTTGGCTATATTTGCTATCGTGGAAAAGAACCATGTGAATAATGAATTAAGACCGGGCGGGGTCTTGTGTAGGTTTGAACATAGTGACTCCGTCTGAGTCGTTTAAGGACCGATACGCTGTACGTCCTCATGTCATGTTGAACGCAGCCTAACACTTAGCTGGCCGGATAAGTCGTTCCGACCGCGAAGCCTAGTAGCTCGACTCAGGCCGGGGACGCGAGCAGTGGCGACATTCTGGAGGTAGTAAGGATGTGCGGAGAGCCATTGGCATAAGTCCAAGGCAGGTTAGAGTCCCGAACAACCTTGGCAGAGTGGGTCTCTGAGAATGTCGATCTGTTCGGACTCGCGACTCCTGAATCGTACCAAAGGTGACTTGTTTGCGACCCTGATGGGGGAAGCAGGGTTTGTGTTTAGGAATACCCCTCCAGCTGGATAGGAATCGATTCGAATCGCCGTCTCTCCCGGATAGTGAGAACTTGACTGAGCAGCGGCAACGTAGATTCAATTAATTTAACGATATGGTTAAATGGATGATGATAAGGTTGCCACAATGAATACCTGATATGGTTATTAATGTTTGCACCCTAATAAAATGATTGCTTAGTACAGGTGCTAATATAGATGACAGGTTAATGGCTAAAAGTCACTGCTAGTTCAGGTTAAGAGTTGATCATTATTACGTATGCTTTTCTGCAAAAAGAATGGGTCAGCCAGCTCCACTACATTAAGCTATGCATAATCCTTGGTGTCATTTGTTTGGTTTTCGACGGGTAAGTCTAGCTGAGTACATTCCCGTACTCAGGGTTTATTCCCTCTTGTTGCAGATGACCTTCTATATCAGGGATTCTGCAAGTACTGTCTCCACCCGGCGGGTGATGAGGACTAGATCATGGGCATGATCTCCTCTCTCTTATCTAAATGCTTTTGCGGTCTGTGATCAACCAACCAGTATGTGTATTTGAACTCGGTGTGTGAGTTAAACTATTTACTTCCGCATGTTTTACAAGACTTGTTTTGTAATAACAATGACTCTGTGATGATGTAATCTATTTTCGAACATCTGCGAAATGTTGTAACGTACGATATGTTATGTTGGATTACTGTGATCTTGGTTGTATGCAAGTTGGTTTGAAATCCTTCGAGATTTCGGTTGACTACCGGGTTTATATGGGCTCAAGTTCGAGAATTTGATCGTTTCGGCGATTGTTTTTGTACTTGTGCTCTTATAAATTGGTCGGTTCCGTGACAGTATTTATTAACACACACAGATAAATCCGCAAGCACACAGATACCGCTATAGTTTTCACTCGGAAGTATTCTAAGTATCGTATCCACAGAGAAACGCGTGAGACTAACTATGGTCTAACTTCACTAAGGGTAGCAACAAGCACTACAAGAAAACCTTCTTTCTATGACAAAAATTCTCATGATGGGGCAAATTTTTGTCTTATAATATATCATAATATGACATAAAAGTTTGTAGCGTCATAAAATCAGAACCGTCAGAACTATATATGATGATTCTTTTTCTTTTGTCACATAAAGGTACCAAGGATTGTCATAAAATGTAATTCTTAGGTAGCCTGCCTGACGGTAGTGAATTTATGATGATATATGGAGTTTTTATGTGACGGTAGTAGACCATCATCGAATGTTTTTTAAATATGACGGCCTCAACATCAATGTACCTAGCCCAACGCGGGAGAGGGATAAGGCGCATGATGTTGGGCTCAGAGCTAGGCCTCGGCCCAGTGAAAAGGAGCTGGGCCACCAATGGAGGGAGATAGGCTAGGCCTAAAAGAGTAGGGTTGAGAGACATTTTTTTCTTTTTTCCTTTCTTTTTCTTTTTAATTTGTAAATCTATTTTCAGTTCAAATTCAAGAGCTTTAAATTATTTAAACAAATTTAGATGAAGAAATGACCAAGACCAAAGTTGTAGATCTCGATGAGTTGTACAACTTTGTTGTTGCCAACTTTTTCATTTGAAATTATTTTACTATGTCAAAATTCTATTCGAATTTATCAAATTTTGAAACTCAAATTTAAAATTACCCAACCGAATTTGGATGAAGAAATGACCAAGACCAAAATTGTAGGTCTCAATGAGTTCTACAACTTTGTTGTTTACAACTTTTTTATTTGAAATAATTACTCTCCCAAAATTCTACTCGAAGTTCTTATATACCGAAGTTCTCACAAATCATATGAATAAGCGCAATTTTTCTTTTTAATCTCTGACTAAAACTTGTAACTAGTCTTTCTCCCTCATACTAACTTCAAATTTGATGATTTTTTTCTAAAATTTTCTAAAATCATGCTCTATCAATTTCTTGTGTTCTTACAGCTATTATTTTTGTCATTTTTTCATACGACTTTGTTCTATCAATTCAAAATTTGAATTTCAAAAAATGACAACTTCAAACAACATTTTTAAGTAGTAAATGATTTCAGCTGAAAAAATCATGAACATAAAAGTTGTAGAAGTGATCAAGATCTACAACTTTTATTTTGATCATTTGTTCATCCGACAAAGTGATAGTAACATTGTTCACAAATTTTACATATCTCTAAGTGTTGTTTTCTTTAAAATAAATGTGGCATTGCTCTAGTTGTATATCATATTTGAGAGTCCAGTTGTAAAAGAAATTCAGATTCAGTAAATATATTACTACAAAATGGGGAATGTATGAATAGTCCGCAAAATGGTCGTACTCCTCTTGTAAATGAGATATATGTAAGTTACATAATTATTAGATACATGTACTTTACTCAAGTAAATGCCTGGTGAACACTTCTATGACCTTGTTAAGTGGATTCATGCTATGTAGGAACATATGCTTGTAGAGAAGGAAAGAGAACCAGAAGAAGCACTAAAGTAGAAGCTTAGTTTGAGGCAACACTCCAAGCAGAAAGAGAGGAAGCTGCTAGGAAGCACGAACAGTCAGAAGCACAGATTCTTACTCAACAGGCCTCACTTGAAGCAAACTAAGCAACACTTCAAGAAAACCAAAATTTGTTGTGCCAGACCCAAGAGGAAGTGAGGGGGATGCATACCAAGTTTGAAGAGACTAATGCACTGCTGCGAGCTATGCTGAAACTTTATAAAGATTGAGGTAGGCCTGCACGATGTTTCAGTTGATGATGCATTTGCCTAATCTTTTGCTACATTATGAGACACCAAACTTTCTCTGTGTTTGTTGGAACGACTTTGTGCACTATGTTGTCGGAAACTATGTGTAACTTATTTGCATATGTTTGTATGTTTGAACTTGTGTAATGAAACTTGGTACTAGTGTGATGTTTGAACCTGCAAGCAATTGTGTCTTGTCTTATGGTCTAGAATGTATGTGGATGATGGCTTGGTTGATATGTATGAGCTATGATGAGAATGCTGGAAATGTCTGTGTGACATTTATCATTGGATTAATACATATGGCAATGCCACATTGGTCATCGAATGAAGGTAATTTTATGATGACCCACATTCGTCACAATAACTTATCTAAATCAGGTTCTCGGGACAATTTATGACGGTTGGCGTATTAGGGGATGAGTTAACCAACCAATATGTGACAGTCATAGTCATCATTAAATGACAACAATATATGATGACACAACAAAACCGTCACAAAAGGTCATCACATTTTGTGACGGTTTTCTATATTTTCGTCACAAGGTACATTTTGTGACGGTCGTTATATGACGACCTTCATGACGGTGTTTTTTCATCATACCATTCATTTTGTGACAAATTATGTACTTTCCATGACACTTTCAGTTTGTTATAAAAGCCCAGATTTTTTGTAGTGAAGGTTAGGATAAACAGGAGCGTAGAGAGGATAATTTAGGTTCTCTTGTCCTGACTTGGGTAAGCTATGTCTTCTACTATTCAACTAAGGACATTACTTAAGGAAAGACACCAGCAGAGGGTGCTTTCTGTAGTAATCGGGTCCTACTTGGCCTACAAACAGGAGGTGGACTACAAAGGATTTAACGAGGCTATAAGAGTCACCCTCGCGAGCTACCACCGATCTGGAATACAGGGTGCATCCACAATTAACCAAAGTCTAAGCACCACACTTACAATTACAATTAATACTTTACTCCATCTAGAGCAGGAATAAAGCATTTAAAAGAGTCATGAGCCTGAAGAACAATATAAACAAGATGCTTACTTGAATCAGAAGTTGATTACTAGAGAAATCTTAGAGGCAAGCTCAGATAGAACTTGGATCCACTAAGGTATAAGCCGTAGAGAGAGCACTGATAGGCCGACACCTCCTCCAAACTCTTCCCTCACTCTCCATCTCATTATTATTTACAAGACTAGATCCTATGGAGGACTAATCTTCTCTTGATAGTTGGCTCTGATCCTGATGAGGAGAATATGAATTACGGTTTCAGGATGGCTCTAGGGAGGGAGGTAGGGGGCGCCTTATATAAGAGAGATGGAGTAGGGGGCAAGGCATTGCTAGTCATCGATCCTCGTCAACTCCATCGATCACCGTTGGATGAACCGACTTAAAAGGACGGTGTAGATGCAATCTAGGAGGCGGTGGAGAACCGACATTCGAAGCGGAGACTGACCGGTGGGCCCCATAGGCTGGCCAGCCTATAGGTGGGGCCGACTGGTCTGTCTCAGTGATAGGTGGGCCCCATCTTCAGTGGTTCACCATCTAGAGTCTTATAGAGTCTTTCCGCGTCGGTTTCGTTATGGATAAACGTGATTTGCTTTGATGAATAGTACCCTTTTCAGTAAATGGCGTGTTATATGTATTTTATCATCAAGAAACATGTCAGCATGCATTTCATTATCAAGCATCCAAACCAAATAGCCTAGACTTTTTAAGTAAATTCTAAGGTAATCTCCTAAAATGAAAACATTTATAGTACATTTGGTTTTTACCTCAACTCTCTAAATCTGGCCAAATTTGTCTAATATTATCATTTGTTGTTGCTGATATGATTTCTGTACTCTGTAAAATTCAGGTTTTCAATTTAGATTCCACAAATTTAAACAAAGATATATGATATACAGTACAAGAAACTTTAGTGTAGTATATGTACACTGAATTGAAGCACCCACGAAAAGGAAATGAGAGAAACAATGCCCTGTATTAAAATCAACATGACATGGTGCCTAAAGATAGAGGCAGAAGTCGATGCCGCTGTTGTGTTTGGCTCGAGGTGTAATCATCACCGTCACATCATCAAAAACCGCCTCACCAAGCCATCATCAAACCATCACCTCACCATCACATTTGGCTCGAGGGGCTTGCCATCAAGAACGGAATTGACTTTAGCCTCACCTCGCTACCTTCAGCTTAGGGACTCGCCATCAGTATATTGGCATCAACTTTGGCTTCATCTCACTACCTTTGACTGGGGGACTTGACGACAACATCGACATCGACTTTACCTTCACCACCATTTTGGCGAGGGGCTTTGACACCAACTTCAACAATAACACCAACTTTGCCTTCACCAACATTTCGGTGAGGGGCATCACCATTGACTCGGTGACACCTACTTCACCTTCGCCAGCATCATCGACTTCGGTGACACCGACTTCACCTTCGCTAACATCACTCACTTTGGTGACACTGACTTCACCTTCACCAACATTTTGGCGAGGGGCTTCGCCACCGACTTCAGTGACATTATCTCCACCTTTGCCAACATTTCAACGAGGGGCTTCGCCACTAACCTCAGCGACATCAACTTCACCTTCACCAATATTTTAGCTTTGTATCACCGTCTTTGTCCTAAAAATAGCAATAGAGCTAAGCCTGCGTATGCTTTGATAGGGGCTTTGCCACCGACTTTGGTGCCATTGACTTGCCTATGCCAATATTTTGGCAATGGGCATTGCCATTAGCATTAGCATCAACCCCAGCTTCACCTGCGACCTTTGACCAAGCGACTCGCCCTCAACTTCAACAACCTCTACAAGATCAAAGAACCTCCCCCAAGCCCCATCACTGACACATTCATCGACTAGGCACCAGACCTTTGTCTCCTCATAAGCACCAACCAACAGGGCCAAAGGAGGGTGTAATTGAAGAACCAATGCAACCTAGAGTCATGTCTTGCTCATCGCTCATGAGCCAAAGGAGGTATGCCCCATCGACTGTGACAACTACTCCATCTACATCCACTCGACAAAAAGCGTCATCATCGACCTTCGGCAACATTGACTTCACCTATGCCAATCTACCTTCAACGACTATGATAGCCTATATGACTACTTCAGCTATAGAGAGCTATACCCGGAGTGGTGAAGACCCACAAAGTGGATTGAAACAAGAGGGGAGTGAGATCATTAACATATGCAAACAAAATCTCATCATCATTAGATCGTGGCCTACTGGCCTTTGGGCTTCGCCACTGAAGCATTTCCCCCTCCAAGTATGCATTTCAAAGCCCAAGAGAGACATAGAATCTAAGTTTAGGTTTTGTGTGGTTATCTTTGTGTCATGTGCATGCTTTTTTCTTGATGCCCTTTTTGTCCCACTGGGTTTTTGGGACGGAGTCTTCAATGAGGCGCACATGGTGCAAACGATCGTGGGGGGTCCATCATGGCTAGAGAATTGTATTCTTGGGCCTTTTTCCTATGTTGTATCCACTAGGTCTTGTTGTACATGCCGAGACCTAGTGGCTAAGCGGCTACTATTGGGGGTGTGGGTGGCTACGCCTACCCCTCCTTTGTAATAAAAAGGCCCAAGAGGGGGGGTCATGGAGCTCCATGTAATTTGTAACCTAAAGGGGATAAGGAGGAAGATTGCCTCCTCCCACCTCTCCTATAAATATAGACCAAGTGACAAGAGCGGGGGTGGTTTCCCCACTCACAACAATTTTTTTATCTTTCCCCACACTCTCTCTCTTGTTCGGGACAGGTATGTCCCAACAGGTACATACCTGCTCTCAAAGTTTTTTCCATACCTCGTCATGAATTGGTAGTTCAACACCATTTGCACACTATAATAGTGATGTAGACTAGGCCTGATCTTTCAAAAGGTATGATAGCGTCGATTGGTAGAGACTCAACGTTTGCGATCTAGGCTTCGAACCAAGACTGATTCAGACCCCCATAACCGTTACACCACTGCTCTGTTGGTTATCAACCACGCGAACGCGATTGACCTCGCCGAGAAGGCTTTCCTGCAAGCGAATCGAGAACACAAGCAAGAACGGGATGAACACAATCTGAAAATTGCAAATAAATATGAGGCCTATGATAATGAGAAAGAGTTCAAGTCTTTATTTGAAAAGACTAATCGCCACAGGTGAACAAGATCAAGAACTGTGGCCCTGGTTCACAGTAAGCAGCCTTGACGGCATAGTTGCAGCAAAACAATGTCTGTTTCATAAGGAAATCAAGAACTAAATCAAACTCAAACCCTAAGGAGAGCGATGGCTGCTATTTATAGAGTCTTGGGCATCACCCCCCTGGACGCGGCCCCTAATGGGCCCAAACACGATACACGGTCCAATGGACCAAAAGACGGTGTCGCAGCACCCTGACAGATTCTGGATGCTGACTTGTTTCGACGATTACCGTTGATTCCGAAGGTCTTTTGACATGAAACCACTTGGATTAGCTTCCTTATCAAATTAGCTTTCCAACCATATGTGGATCGTCAAAAATGGAGTCCAGATACGTCCTTGGTGACCAGTTTAAGGCAGACTGGTCCTGGAGGCCGAGACAGACTCGAACTTGAGTTGCTTTGGGCCTCCACCTCGGGAACTCGAACCGAATTAGCCTCGGACCTCCTTCTTGACTTAGACACCCTTGCTGGTCTCCTACCCCTTCATACCACATGCCAAACATGGTCATATGCATGGATGTCATGTCCTCATCATCCTCCCCTTCTTGACGAAAAGCCATCCTCGGCGTCGATTCACTTGAAACTGATCCTGCACAACATAAAGGAGAATGGGGTTGCAAAAACAAAGGGAAATGACATAATTGTGAGAAGGAACATGACTATGTTTCCAAGTTTGTAGCATGTCATCTCGCATAAAAATTTCAGCAAGCATGTAGACTCCATGATCCGAATGCACACGATGTATGTCAATACTATCTTGCAAAAAATTAGAACTAACCAAAGACAATGCAAGAATAGATGGTCTAGCAGATATAGGTAGTAACCAACAATGCTCCCCTTCTTGGAAGTGAACTTGTTTCTTTGAGGAACATGAGAAAATATTTGTATTGTTATGGCTGCCCTCTAAATGATCATAATCTTGTACAACAAAAGAAAAAATCATATTACTACGAATGTATACTTGATGTATCATATATTGTCCCTTATTGTTATATTTGCTAATAACATGATATGTGTGTTTAGAAAACCAAGGCAAATCAGCATATTTAAAAATGCTCTCCTCCAAATAATCTAGGTTACACAAAACATCAAATTCAATGTAACCCAAAGTATGTAAAAAAGATAACAGTTTGAGCTCATCAGTTTTAGTAGCAATACGAATAACATGTTTATTTTTAGCACAAGTGACTGGTTCTAAAACATGTAAAATTGAAGCATCATCAACCAATGCATCTTTATCACAAGGAACATCAAGCAAATTATCATGGGACAAAGATAAATCAAGAGAGGGTTCCACTAACAATTGCTCTATGATAGCATGGTTTATGGAAAAATTTAGTACATTAAGACAATTTTCACCTTCCGTGAGTGTAGCACCATGGGCATTACCTGTGTTTTCAGCAGGAGTAATAGGTGCATTGTGAAGTGATGGTTCTGAATTTGCATATGAGGTTGTGAGCTCCTCATTTTCTTCCATGTCATCCTCTCGCTTATGTACATTATCCTGCAGAAGGTTAGTCATAGCAAGAGGAATAACAACAGACTCTTCCTCTAAATGGTGCACCTCATCATATGAAGTCAAAACAGGAGGTGGATTAACAAAGGTTTCTCGCATAAGAAATTTCATATCATTCCAAGTTTGAGGCTTATCAGAAGGATCTAAAGAGTCCCACCAAGATAAAGCAGAATGTCGCAAAACACTAGCTACATTTTTACCTTCCTCCTTGGACACATAAAGCGAGTAGCAAAAATGTTATCGATGGCAATTTCCCACTCCATGTACTCATCAGCACATATACCATCATAAGTCGGTGGATACGAACAACCTGTCATTATTAGAAGACAGCCAAAGACAACACAAATAGTATTATCCCTACCAACTACTTAGGTTGTGGATAAGGAAAAATAAGGCACTCAACTCTCAAGCGTCTTACCACGGTCTTACAAGTGTTCTTACCAAAGCAACAGGCGATGCAATCGGTCGGTGACTGTGATACCGTTGTAGCTTGAGTGTAATAGTTGCAAGGCAAACCTATACTTGGTTAGAAGAAAGTGGAGCTTGGACAGGCACAATATAGTAGCAAGGAGTAGCAAAATTCGTAACTTAATAGCAAAGTTGAATAAGTATCCCAAGTACTTGTCTTAGTTGCTGGCCTACTCACGTTCCAAGTACCAGATGTATCAAGTGATGTGAACAGTAAGAATATGATTAGTAACAAGGCAGAAATCAGCACACGCAAACACAGCTCAAATGACGCTCTCTATGTGCTCCTCTAGATATTGTTCCACTTTTGCCCCTCTCTTTTTTCTATTTTTTTGGGCTGTCGTTGTTTTTTTTTGAGAAATTTTAACTTTTTCTTTTTATTTTTTTGATATTTTTTCTTCACTTAGGAGCATAAAAGAAGTAACCACAGAAAATATGAGCTTAAACAAGTAAAAGACGTGGCTTGTGGAATTTCTAAAAGACGTGCTCGAAATCGACAAAAACCTTGTGACCACGAAAAGAGGATCTTGTGACCACTTTTAGACCAAAATAAAAATCTCTAACCCCATTAGGGATGGATGGATCTGAAATTTTTTTCTGATCGATTTTGATATATGGAACGTCGAAATTCGAGTTCGTATGCGAAAACTAGACCAGTTTTAAGAACGGAATCCGAATTAGAGGACAAAACGGGAACAATGCGGGCAAAATTGGTCATGATAGCAATGATTTGATGGAAACAGTGAAGACAAGTGTAGAAAATTAGATGGCGTAGACTAGGGTTTGATGGATACAAAGGAAACTCAACAAAACTTGGAGATATTCATGGATTATGATGAAAAATAAAGGGGAAAACACAAACTAGACTCAAAAAACGATCTAAAACCAGCAACCAGAACTTGACCTAGGGCACAAACCCAACAACGCAAAACAGAGACGAAATTGCATGGCATAATGAAACTATAGGATAGGGAATATGTGATGATGTATATTTTTTTTGCTTTTTGTGGACTATAGGTAATGCAAAAACAGTAATAATCTAAAGGGGAAAACAAAGTTATACCTAATGGGCAACAAGGTCTCTGATACCACTTGATGTAGACTAGGCCCGATCTTCCGAAAGGTATGATAGCATTGATTGGTGGAGACTCGACGTTCGTGATCTAGGCTTTGAACCAAGACTGATTCGGACCCCCACAACCGTTACACCACTGCTCCGTTGGTTATCAACCACGCGAACGCGATTGACCTCGCCGAGAAGGCTCTCCTGCAAGCGAATCGAGAACACAAGCAAGAACGGGATGAACGCAATCTGAAAATTGCAAATAAATATGAGGCTTATGATAACGAGAAAGAGTTCAAGTCTTTATTCGAAAGGACTAATCGCCACAGGCGAACAAGATCAAGAACTGGGGCCCTAGTTCACAGCAAGCAGCCTTGTCGGTATAGTTGCAGCAAAACGATGTCTGTTTCATAAGGAAATCAAGAACTATACAAAACCTAAACCCTAAGGAGAGCGATGGCTGCTATTATAGAGTCTTGGGTGTCACCCCCTGGACACGCCCCCTAATGGGCCCAAACACGATACACGGTCCAACGGACCAAAAGACGGTGTCACAGCACCCTGACAGGTTCTGGACGCTGACTTGTTTTGATGATCCCTATTGATTCCGAAGGTCTTTTGACATGAAACCACTTGGATTGGCTTTCTTATCAAATTAGTTGTCCAACCATATGTGGATTGTTGAAAACGGAGTCCGGATGCGTCCTGGGTGACCAGTTTAAGGCAGACTGGTCCTAGAGGCCGAGACAGACTCGAACTTGAGTTGCTTTGGGCCTCCACCTCGGGGACTCGAACCGAATTAGCCTCAGACCTCCTTCTTGACTTGGACACCCTTGCTAGCCTCCTACCCCTTCATACCATGTGAAAAACATGGTCATATGCATGGGTGTCATGTCCTCATCAAATAGTCATTTACATATTCAAATTCCAAAGATAGAATTCTATAGGTTATAATACCAGAGTCTTAGCTCGTCATGAATTGGTAGTTCAACACCATTTGCACACTATAATAGTCATTTGCATATTCAAATGCCAAAGACAGAATTCTATAGGTTATAATACCAGAGTCAACAGTTAATTAGCATACCTTAGTGATTCACAACTTGCTTAGTAAAAAACCATACTTGTGCACAATTTCTTGGTTAGTGTCAAAATTTTGGCCTATGCCTTTAGCAACCGCAATGAAGTCTACCATGATTGGATAGCCGTTGGGTCCAATAGACACATACCTTTAACACATGTTATTCACTGAATAGCTTTGGAATTAGCGAAATGTCTTGCTTTACAATGTGACTTATTGCTTCCACTTACTCCACTACAATCCGATATCGAGCATATGTGGATAATCCCCTTTCTCATTTTTGAAACCTACAACTACAAAGTTTTAAATTATATAAAACACTTATGCTAGGACATTCAAATGAAGCCCTCTATAGATATAAATATCATTTTTTGAATTAGAATTACCAAGCAGGACTATCAGATGCAACATCAAAATCAGACAAACCTTAGAAAAAAAATTAGAGAATGGCAGAAAAGTGAAAACAAGCATACTCTTGAGTTGATCTCCCAAGTAGACTTCAAATTTTATGTGTGACTTTGAGGAACTAAAATTCCTCAAAACACTTTCCTTTTATTCCTCAAACTTCTCTTGCACTTTATCATAGACTATGATAAGAGACTAAAAATACTTTTGCATAAACAAGAAAAGACAGTAGGTAGATAGTGTCGAGACACAGCTACGAGCTATCATCACCCTTTGGATGCTCTGGTGCTCTAGAAACAATGTCAATGTAGGAGAAGATGTGAAACAACCGGGGTATGTGGCGGGCAGAATACATCACCATTATACCGATTTCAGTGACATAGAACATGTTCATACAAGGAAGGAACCACAAGTCGAACCATGGTGCACCATGGTGCCGACCTGCTGTTGGTATAAATTTATGCACATAAAATAATTCACAAGTGCACAGATATTATATCGTTCTAGTACTTCACCGAGAGTAACCTAGTTTTATATCGAACCCAAAGGAACAGGGGTGAGAATAATCAATTCTAACTTAACCCAACTTCACAATCAAGGCTAGATAATAGGAGCATAGAGAAGACTGCAAGGGTCTTCTAGTTCTAACTTCGGTAAGCTTTGTCTTCTATTATTCAATTCTGAGGATATTACTAGAGAAAACACAAGTAGAGTATGTTTCCTATAATAATAAAGTCCTGCTAGGCCTACTAACGGGAGGTGGACTACAGAGGATTCAATGAGGCTATAAGAGTCACCCTTGCGAGCTACCACCGATCCAAAAAATAGGGTACATCCACGAGTAACCGAGTCTAAGCACCACGCTTACACTATGAATACTACTTTAACCTAGGAACTACAAGGATTAAAGTACTCAAAGGAGAGTCACAAACCTAAAGAATAATATGAACAAGATGCTTACTTGAATTAGAAGTCGATTGCTAGAGAAATCTTAGAAGCAAGCTCAAGAAAAACTTAATTCCACCAGGGTATAAGCCATAGAGAGAGCACCGACAGGCCAAGACTCCTCCAAAACTCTTCCCTCTCACTCTATCTCTCTATCTCTAATACAAGACTAGATCCTATCAAGGACTAATTTCTCTTGATTGCTAGCCCTAATCCTAGTGGACATATGAATTAGGGTTTCTGGCTTCTCAGCTCTTAGGATCAAATGAGGCATGCCCTGAGGGGGTGTAGGCAGGTATATATAGGCCGGAGCATCAATCTTGAGCCCTTGGATCAAACTGACTTGAATAAACAGTGTAGATGCATCCTAGGAGGCGGTGGAGAACCGACATAGCAACAAGGATGACAAGTGGGACCCCCAGGGGCTGGGCGGCCTCGACCAGACCCACATGGCAGTGGCTTTGCCTCTGCTCCGGTGGAGAGCCTCCTGGAGTCTTCTAGAGTCTTCCCACGTTGGTTACGCGGGGGAATTCCATGATTTCCTTTGACGAATATGTCCTCCTTGGTGGTTTTCTGATTAAATCCTGCTGAAAACATAGATTCACCAAAACTCATGGAATTTGTCAGTTTAAACCCCTAAGTCTACAGTGGTGATCCATTTTAACCATTTATGCAAGTTATATTTATGGTGTATGATGAATGTTAACTACCGTCAATAAACTCCCCCACACTTAGGCTTTTACTCATCCTTGATAAAAGGATGGATTACTTAAGACATAACTTTGGGATAAGACATCAACATAAAACTATTCCTAGTCATACTTGTACTGTGGGATTCAAAGTGTCTACCATGAAACTTTGTGCGGTTGAAGAATGAAACAGCTTGAAACAGATCAGCATCTTCGTTCAGTCAAGTCAATTGGAGAAACATTTAAGATTTTTGAAACAAAACATAGCCTACCTTCTTCGTTCAGTCAAGTCAATTGGAGAAACATTTAAGATTTTTGAAACAAAACATAGCCTACCTTCTCCTCTTGTAGTACTCTCAAATCACTCTATATATGTAGTATTTTTGGATCCTCACCAAGGCATCAATGACTTGCCTTCTGCTTGCCTACTTTTTAAAGCTTTTATGTGGAGCTCCGGTAGGGATAAATGTGAGAACATATTTGCATTGCATATATTGTAAAGTCAAAACAAGGATCCAAGGAAAAAATGTCATACTCTTAGATCAAGATGTGCATGTGTGTGGATATATATATGGTGGCTAACCTAATTCTACTATGCTCATTGAAACATATCTTTCTTGTTTGAAACTTAAAAATACTTTGCAAGAAAACATGGACTATCTTATTCATCTCTTTTTTTCAGGCGGGCATCTGAGAACCCATTGTTTTAGATATCTTGGACACTTGTCTATTTTTTTCATTTCTTTTCTCTCTCTCTTTCTTTCCATGAATAACTTTTGCATAGCCCATGCCTCTTTTTCTGCGATTGAAACTTTTCAAAAGATACATTTACAAGAACTTGGAGCATTGATCCTAACAAATATATTTTTGTGTCTATTCCTAGTGTAGGAGTAGAACATTTTTGGGTGGATGAAAAACATATTGTTGCGTACTCCCAGTGTAGGAGCAGCAGGTATATGTGGAGTGTATGTGATCTTAATCTTGAGAGCACGATAAGTTTCTCAACAAGGGTCATAAGGTTTGACCAAACTCAACACAAATACAAGTAGTATATGTAGAAGGGTTTCCCTAGTCTATATATCATGTATGGCTCTTGTAGGACATTACTTACCACAAAGGAGAGGTGTAGCTATTCATTTTACTTTTTTGAAATAAAATTCTCTAATAATAAGACATCAAGAATCAAGCTTTCATTATTCTACTATATCTCATTCCACAACAACTTAAGTGACATGGGGTCCCTAATAATAAGTTCCCAATGGTAGCATGACTTCTAGGAAAAGTATTATGTGAGTCTATCCTTAAGTCATGATTGAAATAACCTTTCCTCATGTTTTAAATTGTTTTATCAAAGAACTTTCAATTTAATTCGAAACGAAAAGCAAAACAGGTAAAAATATAGTGTATGGCTACAAACCTGACCGTGGACAAAGCTCAGGGTGAGGCAGCATAGTGATGGGCTAGGCGGCCCATAGAGGAGGCTGGGCGGCCCACTCTAGGGTCTACTCGAGGCCCGCTTCATCGTACGTGGTTCTTGACTCATTACTTTTTTGAATTTTGTGATTTCCGTGATTAAATTATGTCTTGTTGTTGTGGTGTGTCTCCCCCACACTTGTTTCCTATACAACTTTCTCCACAACATGTGGAGACAAACACATATCCAAAAGAAATAGAGAGCAGGTAATAATACGACTCCATTAACTTCAATAAGGCACTTTATTACACAAGCACAAACTAAGCACAAACTTTAACTAACCTAACACAATCTTTTTACCATCTGAGCTAAGCGACAAACCTAAACACATGATATCACACACTTTAACCTAACACTCATGCCTTATCAAAATGACTACCTAATTCTCACTTCTTAATTTTAGCAACAAAATGATTCAAAGTGTTTAAATCGTGTTGTAGACTCTTGCGGTAGACATGTTCCTCGTCGATCCTTTGCTCTAAGGCATAGATAACATCGCTCAGATCTTTAATCTTTTTTCTAAGAGAGCAACGGTCATCCTTGGATGCTTCTCAACCTCTAGAATAGGTGGTGATGGCACCTTCCTCTTGGGTGGAACAACCTTGATCTGCTCTGGCATAGCCCGAACTCCATCAATGGTGGTACGAGGGGTGACCGACATATATTTTGGACAGGTAACATCTCCAAATTTATTGGTCTTTAGTCCAATCAGCACCTCATGATCCTTCGGCGGAAGACGGTTGATTTCCTTCATCACCTTCAAAAGCTTCTGGCCGTCTAGCTTTGGCTCTTGTTGGAGAGGCTTTCCTTCAAGACATAGCAGTGGCGGCGGTAGAGCGATTAGTGGGCAGCAAATGGCTTGGGCATAGTAGGATTGATTTGAGCAACCGGGGGTAACTTTTGGTGGAACTATGGTCAGCGCAAGCAGTCGGGCTTCTTGTTTAGGTCAGCTCCATAGGGGGATGATTTGCTTGTCGGCCATAGGAACTAGAGAGAAGAAGAGCTTTATTGCTGTTGGAAGAGAAAGCTTTGATGGGATGGCAATGGAAGCCGGCAGGGGCTCATTTATATAGGGGGGTTCCACTTGTAGCAGGGGTCAAGATCTATCCATATGAGGTCTCGTAATGAGGAAAAATAGAATGCGTTGAAAAACTATGAGATTACGAAGAGGAAGGATCTAGAAGACATGAGAGAATTAATGGTACACGAGAGGCGCTGACAGTGGGCTAGGCGGCCTCTAGGTGGGGCCGGCCGGCCCCACATGTTGGGGTCTCGGGGTGATTTTTCTCGTGGTGGTTTCTAACTCCTATCTAATCCCGAAAAGTATATTTTCATGTTACGAAATGTTACAGAGGATGGCAGTGGTGTAATTTATGGTAAAATCAGAAAATCTACCTCATCCAAATCCTTAGGTGGTTTTTAAGGTTCTAGAAAGATCTTGAGACGATGGCCATTTACCTTAAATAATGTACCTTTGTCGTTTTGAAGTGTTACCGCTCCATGCGACGAAGTGCTTATCACCTTGAATGGTCCTTCCCATTTGCTCCGAAGTTTTCCATGCCTGAATAATTTAACCCTGGAATTAAAAAGTAATACCTTATCTCCTAGGGGCGAACTTCTTATTCTTGATCCTCTTATCATGCCATCTTTTCGTTCTCTCCTTGTAAATCTTGGAGTTGTGATATGCTTTTTCACGCCATTCATCAAGCTTAGAGAGTTGCATCTTTCTCTTGGTTCCTGTGGCTTTAAAGTCCATATTCCATGGCCTGATGGCCCAGTGAGCTTTGAATTCTAGCTCAATAGGTAGATGGCAGGTCTTTCCATAGAACAGTTGACATGGTGACATCCCCAATGGTGTTTTATAAGCCATTCTGTAGGCCAATAGTGCATCGAGTAGTCTATCCTTCCATGCAGTTCCCATCTCGTTGACTGTCTTTTGCAGAATGTTCTTGATTTATTTATTTGATGTTTCTGCTTGGCCACTTGTCTAAGGGTGATATGGAGTAGCGACGTTGTGATGGATCCCATGTCTTGACAAGTAGTTGTGAAAGTTCTTGTCAGTGAAGTGAGTGCCTCCATCACTAATCACCATCCTTGGAACTCCAAATCTTAGAAATATTACTTCTTCAAACATCTTCTTGGAGTTCTTTGCATCAGCAGCTCTACATGGTATAGCTTCAACCCACTTGGAGACATAGTCAACTGCCACCAAGATGTACTCATATCCTTTTGATTTTAGAAACGGTCCCATGTAGTCAATTTCCCAGACATTGAAGAGCTCTATCTAAAGGTTGTTGGTGAATGGCATGGCATCTCTTGAATTGATATTCCCATGCCTCTAACATGCTCCACATCTCATGATGAAGTCTTTCATGTCTTCATACATGGTTGACCAAAAGAATCCACTTTGCTAGATCTTCGAATGAGTGCGGAATGCCCCATAATGTCCTCCATATGGTGATGAGTGGCATCGTTCGATAATCTTGATGCCTTCCTTTGCCGGTACACATCTTCTAAGTAGGCCGTCAGAGCAGACTTTGAAGAGGTACGATTCATCCCATATGTGGAGACGACTTTCATAGATGAGCTTCCTTTTGTTTTCCCCTGGTGATACATAACCTGCAACCATAAAATTAATAATATTTGTGTACCAGGGGTCAGATTTGGAGACCTTGTAGAGCATGTCATCCCGTAGAGAATCATTGATGGGCAGATCCTATGAATTCTCAAACTACATTCTAGACAAGTGATCGGCAACCGAATTTTCTACTCCTTTTTTATCTTTTATTTCTAAATTAAATTCTTGGAGTAGCAAAATCCATCGTATCAGTCCAGGTTTAGCATCTTTCTTAGTAAGCAGATACTTTAAAGTAGCATGATCAATATAAACAATCACCTTAGCTCCTACTAAGTAAGATCTAAACTTATCAATAGCAAAAACAACAGTTAGGAGCTCTTTTTCAGTTGTTGCATAATTAAGTTGAGGTCCTGTCAAAGTTTTGCTAGCATAAGCAATTGCATGATGCTTTTTTATCTTTAGTTTGTCCCAAAACTGCCCCCACAGTATAATCATTAGCATCACATATAATTTCAAAAGGTAGTGACCAATCAGGGGGTTGAATGATTGGTGCAAAGATGCGTGCTTTCTTAAGAATATTAAAAGATTTCAAGCACGCATCATCAAATTCAAAGGGAACATCCTTAGCCAAAAGATTTCTAAGTGGTCTAGCAATGTGTGAAAAATCTTTTATAAAGCGGCGGTAAAAACCAGCATGACCAAGAAAACTACGGATCCCTTTGATATTTACGGGAGGAGGTAACTGTTCGATTACTTCAATTTTAGCTCTATCTACCTCAATCCCTCGTTCAGACACCAAGTGTCCAAGCACTATGCCTTCTCTAACTATGAAATAACATTTTTCAATTAAGGACTAAGTGTTTTTCTTCACATCTTTGCAAAACCTTATCTAAATTTTCAAGACAATCATCAAAAGTTTTTCCATAAACAGAAAAGTCATCCATGAAAATTTCCATGATTTCTTCAATCATATAAGAAAATATAGACATAATGCATCTTTGGAAAGAAGTTGAAGCATTACATAATCCAAAAGACATTCTACGATAAGCATAAGTTCCATATGAACATGTAAAGGTTGTTTTGTTTTGGTCATCTGGATGGATCAGAATCTGGTGGTAACCTGAATACCCATCAAGAAAACAGAAAAAAGAGTGGTTCGCCAGTCGCTCTAATATTTCATCAATGAAGGGCAACAGAAAGTTATCTTTCTTTGTTGTCTTGTTAAGTTTTCGGTAATTTATGCGCATCCGCCATCTAGTGACGTTTCTTTGGGGGATTAATTCATTCTTTTCATTTTTAACTACAGTCATGCCTCCCTTTTTAGGCACAACTTGAACAGGGCTTACCCGCTCACTATGTGGCACATGATAGATGATCCCGATGTGCAGGAGTTTCAAAACCTCTTTCTTAACAACCTCTCTCATTGCATTATTAAGCCACGCTGGGGCTCCTTAGAAGGTATACAATCAGAATATGTAGGGATGCGATGGGTGCAAAGAGCAGGGCTAATTCCCTTAAGGTCTTGGAGTGAGTAGCAAAAAGCAGAATGATGCTTTTCTAAGACAGTTAGCAAGCGGAGGGATTCTTCCTTAGAGAGTTTATCACTTATGATTACAGGAGAATCCTGATCATTATTGAGAAAAGCATATCTAAGACCAGAAGGTAGGGGTTTAAACTCAATGGAGGGCTTAGGTGGTTCCAGTAATTCATCTAGAGGTTCAGGGTCTATAGGATTTCATCCTCTTCAATGAAGATTTGGGCATCATCTTTAAGGTTGGGTTCGATCAAGTCATCAAGAGATGTAGCCTTAACCTCTTCCATTGGGTCTTCCTCGAGAATTGGCTCAGTCTCAGCATTTAGAGAATGAGTAATGGGTATGGAAAGCTTAAAGTTTTTCCCAAGTCTTATATTCAACTTCCTTGTTTGTCCTTCTTGGATAAGCTTTTCAATTGGTTGTCCTATCAACAGGTCAAACTCCATAATATCAAAGATATAGAAGTTCAGATGAACTTTAGTTCCTTTTACCTAAATAGGAAGGACATAAAATATTCCCAAACTTGGGAGAATGTGTCCTAAAAGACCTTTCAATAACTTTGTTGTTGGGGTTAATGGCATGTGTTTCAATAAATCATGAGCAAAAGATGCAGACATGATGTTAGCACCTACAACTGGATTGTAAAGAGCATCGAAAGGAGCATTATTAATTTGGCAACGAATGGAAATAGAAGGTGAATCTAAGCAAATCACATCAGAGGAAAGCTCTGATTCTTTTAACCATTCATTACTTATAATAGACACTAGCTCTTTTGTAGTCTTTTTAAGAAAAGCTTCCTCAGAAGGGTCTAAAGGTTCTTCAAGCAATGATGATTTCCTAGACTTCTGGGGTCTCCTCATAGTATGGTAATTTGTGGTATTTCCATATTCATCAAAAAGTTCATCCTCAAATTCAAGCATAAAATTCGAAATTAGAGTTTTCTTCTTTTCTGGTGGTTCAAGATCTAAGATAGTTGAAGTTGGTGATGGGTTTTTTTATGGATTTAGATTCAGCTATCTGGGATTCCTCCTCTAATGGCTTCTCTTCTACTTCTTCAGGGGCGTCATCTATGATTTTAGTAAGAATGCTTCTCCCCATATTGGAGGAGACATGCAAGAACGAGCCTCCTGAGGCCGTATTAAGACGTCTCGAGGTTTTCCTATTAAAACCCATATAAAAGTGTTGAAGAAGAATAGGGTCTTGAATGGCAAGGTTAGGACCAGTTTTAATGAGAGTAATAAAGTGTTACCATGCCACGCCTAGAGATTCTTTTTTCTTTTGTCTAAAAGATAGAACCTTTAAACGAAGTCTGACTACCCTGGAGATGGAAAAGAATTGCAAGAAAAAGCTAGAGCACAAGACTTCCTAATCTCCTTGTCTACTCTTAGTGGTGAGATTGTACCAACGTTTAGCTTTTCCCATCAAAGAGAAGGGAAAAAGCTTCCATTGTAAGGTTTCATCAGACATGCCCTCAATGCGTAGGCATGCATAGGTTTGCTCAAACTCATTTAATTGAGAATAGGGGTTTTCATCACCTTCGTCTGAAAAGGGTTGATCCTGAACCATGTTGATTAATCGCGGGCGTAGCTCATAGCAAAGTGTTAGGATAGGCTTTGAATATTCTTGTGGCTGTAGGCTTGTGCCCGTGGGTGCACCATATTGATAGATAGGGGTGGATTCTACATCCATGGTAAAAAGGAAAGAAAAGATAAAAGGATAAAAGTACAATACAAGGTTAAGCTAGACTCGAAGTTAACTTAGCAACCGTTCCCCGGCAATGGCGCCAAAAATACTTGTTGGTATAAATTAATGCACACAAAATAATCCGCAAGCGCATAGATATTATACTGTTGTAGCACTTCACCGAGAGTAACCCAGTTTTATATCGAACCCAAAGAAACGGGGGTGAGAATAACCAATACTAACTTAATCCAACTTCACAATCAAGGCTAGATAATAGGAGCATAGAGGAGACTGCTAAGGTCTTCTAGTTCTAACTTCGGTATGCTTTGTCTTCTATTATTCAATTCTTGGGATATTACTAAAGAAAACACAAGCTGAGTATGTTTTCTATAATAACAAAGTCCTGCTAGGCCTACTAACGGAAGGTGGACTATAGAGGATTCAACGAGGCTATAAGAGTCACCCTCGCGAGTTACCACCAATCCAGAAAATAGGGTACATTGACGAGTAACCGAGTCTAAGCACCACGCTTACACTACAAATACTACTTTAACCAAGGAGCTACAAGGATTAAAGTACTTAAAAGAGAGTCGCAAACCTAAAAAATAATATGAACACGATGCTTACGTGAATTAGAAGTCGATTACCAGAGAAATCTCAGAAGCAAGCTTAAGAAGAACTTTATTCTGCCAGGGTACAAGCCATAGAAAGAGCACCGACAGGTCGGGACTCCTCCAAAACTCTTCCCTCTCACTCCATCTATCTATCTCTAGTACAAGACTAGATCCTATCAATGACTAATCTTCTTTTGATTGCTAGCCCTGATCCTGGTGGACATATGAATTAGGGTTTCTAACTTCTCAGCTCTTAGGATCAAATGAGGCATGCCCTAAGGGGGGTGCAGGTAGGTATATATAGGCCAGAGCGTCAATCCTGAGCCCTTGGATCAAACCAATTTGAATAAATGGCGTAGATGCATCCTAGGAGGCGGTGGAGAACCGACATATCAATGAGGATGATAGGTGGGACCCCTAGGGGCCGGGCGGCCTACATGTGGGGCCGGTAATGGCTTGGCCTCCGCTTTGGTGGAGAGCCTCATGGACTCTTCTAAAGTCTTCCCACGTCGGTTACGCGGTGAAATTCTGAGATTTCCTTTGACGAATAGGTCCTTCTTGGCGGTTTTCTGATTAAATCCTGCTGAAAACACAGATTCACCAAAACTCATGGAATTTGTCAGTTTAAACTCCTAAGTCTACAGTGGTGATCCATTTTAATCATTTATGCAAGTTATATTGACAGTTTGTGATGAATGTTAACTACCGTCAACACCTGCTCCTGATTTTACAAAGATTAACATTGATGTTCTTTTTGGGAGGACAAAGGAGAGGATGGATGGGGTTTCATTATCATGAACATGGTCAAGTGCTTGGTTTGAGAGCGGGGAAAATTGATCATTGCATGGATGCCCTCCAAGCCGAGACGACACCAGCTCTTCATGCTTTGTCGTTCGTTACAAATGCAAGCATGGCACGAATAGAAATGGAGACAGATGCAATAAACCTGAAGATGATGCTAACATTGTCATTGTTGGACTTACATCAAATGGAGTCATGTTTCAGATAATAAAAAATCTTTATGATCACATAATTTGTGTGTGTGTGGGTTTGTATAATCCAAGAATATGTAATTCAGTAGCAGACAACGTGCTAAGATAGGTGTGCAGTTAGGGCCAAGCGGTGTCTTGCTTTGGCCTGATGAAGTTTCTGCTACTTTTTCTGATTTGGTGGCTACCGATTTGGGCCCAGCCAACAGTTAATAGAATTCTTTTTCCTTCTTAAAAAATATAGAGAACACAAAATACAATAAGTGTACAGTAAGTAGATAGTGTGAAATAAAGAGAACACAGAAGACAATAAGTGTACATTGCCAAATATAGAAAACAACATTAGACACTAAAACAATAGCTAACCTTCCCCATGGAACAGAGCTGGCATTGATAAGCAGAGGGCCCAAATTGTGGCATTATGTTTTTCTCATTGAAAATTCTTGTAGCAGAATACAATTCATTATAGGTAAAATATTGACATCATGTCATTTTGAACACAAATGATGATTCTGCGGACCATCGCCGCTGGATTCACAAGCCCCAGTCTGGCGTGCCTCTGCCAGAGGGACTGGCCTCGCACGTCGCTGTTGGAGGAGGGGGTCGGGCCCTGTGCGCCAGGCCGGAGGAGGGGGCTGCTCCCACTCCCCGTAGTCAGATACTTTTTTAAAAAATATTTCTACATTTTTTTTCTAAAGTCTAGTTGACCTCCTTGTGAAAGTCCAATTTACCTCCCCCGTGGCTAACGTGGCGCCATGTCAACAAAAATCGCTTTCAAAACGGCTCAAGGGGGTAAATCGATTTCAATAGTTTGAGGAGCACAAACATCTGGTTTTGTAGTTGAAGGAGGTAAATCAGATTATCCCAATAGTTAAGGGAGGTTAGGAGGACTTTTTCCATAGCCTTGTGACGACCTATGTACAGATTTTCAATCCGAAAGGAATTGACCTTTTTCTTAGTCCGGTCCATGAAATACTTGCCTCAATTCCAACTCCCAAGGGGGCCGAGGCACAAGGTTTGTAGCAAATGACACAATTAAGAACAAGAATATGATTCAAGCAGAGAAGCAAACTTTATGCTTGCCATTTATATTTTAAATTTAAGTTATAAAATGCATGGATGGTCCCCGAGCTTGTCAAGGGATGCCACTTAGGTCTATTTTCTAGGTCCGTAAACTTGTTATGTAATGCATTGCAATGGTCAATATGGTCCAATAATGAACCTACGGTTGACCATTTTACAAGTTTAGAGATGTGTGGTGCACCACTTAACAAGTTTAGGGACCTAGAAATCACTACTATAAAAATGATTCCAGGAGACAGGCCATTTTTATTTGAAGAGGCGAACAAGAAATTTTGGTGTCTCCCAAAATATATAATCAATTTCGGAGACACCCAATCCATTTTAGGAGGCAGTCCAAAAAAGCTCGTCTCTATGAATTGATTAACAGAGGCAAGCCTCTTAAGATGTTCGCCTCTGGAAATAGTGCTCATTTTCGGAGGCGGCCCCCTCTTTCATTGATCTTTTTGTATCATATATGTGTTGTCAGCCTCTTAAGACGTCCGCCTCTGAAAATAGTGCTCATTTTCAGAGGCGGTCCCCCTCTTTCATTGATTTTTTATCATATATGTTCAGAGGCAGTCCCCCTCTTTCATTGATTTTTATCATATATGTGTCGTGTTTTATCAGTATCTTTATTTTCCATATGGTTTGATCTAGAGGAATTCGATGACAAACTCTTTTAAGGGGTAGAATGTAACACCTTGCATCTAAAAACTACATAATGGCCTAGCTCTTCTCATGGAAATGTCTGCATATGCGTAGCACCTCTCTTATACTTTCGTCCTCGCTTCGTGTAAAAGGGTTAACCCGGAGGTGCTACGTTTGAAATGACAAGGATTATAAGTTGTCCCTCACCCTCCTAAACTTCCAAGGCGGTACTAAAACCACCAACTACTACAACTACTCATGTGCCACATGGGTCAACGACACAACTACTACAGGCTTCTAACGGGCTCAGGTGTTACAGCCTACTAGGCCCATCTCAGCTCGGGGTGTCAACCTCGCAGTATATAACATCAGAAAACCCCCAGTTGCTTTAGAAATCCATCCAACTCGGTTGTCATTTCAGAAACCCATCCCACCCACCTGCACCTCCCTACCACTGCCCCAACAGACGTCGACCCTCCTCTTTCGAGCTCCTCCGATCGGCGCTTCCCTTTGGCTACAGCGGCCATCCCCAACATAAGCTGCCCCTCCTCTGACTCGGCATCGCCTCCGGCTATGGCGGCAACACACGGAGCAAGCTAGGGTCCACCATGTCCTCGTGTCTTCCCTCACCCCCTTTCTCTCTCCCCTAATCTCTCTCTGTTCTGTTGGTTGCGGCGACGACCCAGTGGTAGAGGAAGACGAGCACACACAACATGGTGGCTCCCCAACACCCTAGCGGTGGCCCAGCCAAGGGTAGAGGGCATGATGGTGGACCGACCGAGGGCTGTAGATCTGGGTTGCTAAGGCGGAGCCCTAGCGGTGGTGGAGCATGGCGGCAGCGGTGGAGCGATTGCGACAAACATCCTGTGCGCGGCGGTGGAGCACCGGCGGGCAGCGGTGTCCTGACCAAGGGATGCAGATCCAGGGTGCGGCGCCGGAGCTACAAATCTAGGGCGCGGCGCATGGTGGGCTTAGCGGGCTCGATGACGGTCTTAGAAATGGGCTCATCGGTGGGTTCATTTTTGTTTGTTTTTTAAACCTATTTTCATAGGCTGGCATTTTTATTGCCTCTGGAAATCGGGATTTCCAGTGAAGTTAAACCAAAGAAGGAAATATCCCTCGCCTCTGGAAATCTCATTGACTGACTCAAAAAATGGATTTGGTAATAGTGAATGTGTTTTCAAAGTTTGTGGACCCAATTGACACTTCTTAGACAAGTTTAGAGGCCGCTGATGTATTTAACTCTTTAAATTTTGTTGTGGTTCACATTTAGTTGTGTGGTACATTCTTGAAATGCTTTTCCTAGTATATTTGTCAAGTTTGTAGAAGAATGTAATCTCCATCCCAAAATTATGAGGTATTTTGATTACAAAAAAAGTCAAATAAAACAATTTTTGATCCTTAATTTATCTTCCAATATATTGTCATTTGCTAAAGAACCAATATCACCTAATGGGTGTACTCCAAATGCAAATCTATTGATGCAAATTTTATACCCTAAACTTGTGTATAATGTGAATAATTGTTAGTCAAAGTTGATAAAATTTGACTTTTCCTCGCATAAGATACGCTTATCAATATGGGACTGAAGGTATATATGAAATTAAACATATTCTCAACTCTCTGTCAAAGAGAATCTTAATTAGTGGCTATGTGCAAACTAAGGCCTAGTTTGGTAATGATTTTTCAAACCTTCACATAATCCCTACCAAATGAATTAGAGATCCAATGTCAAAACTAAAAATGTTTCCTGGACTCTACCACATCCTATAAACCACAAAAACCTGCTTCCCAAGACAATTAGAATCGGTTTTCCACCAGAAATGTTTCTTCAATAAATGGGACTGCTTAATAAGGCCTAAATTTCTATTCACTGTAGTTTTTTTTTTTTTTTTTGTGTAGTTCAAGTTTCATAGTTTCTTTGATCGTGTGTCCCTTTTCCATGCTATCCATGCACCTTGTAAGACAACTATCGGCATACTTGAATGGCAATAGTTTCATAGAACTTTGCATGAACTATGACAATTCAAAAAGAGGATTCGAAGAATTCTCTTGCTCTAGATAAGCATAGTTTTCACCTTTTATCCTGTCATTCTACGCTTCACATGTGCATTGCTCCTCCGCTAAACTGTGTCAGGGACCTTCGGGGGTGAAGCTAGCACTAATATTGCCCTGGTGCAATACTCTCTAACACATAAAAAAACATAAAGGATTACTCTCTCCATCCCAAATTATAAGTCGTTCCAAGAATCTTGTAGAGTCAAAGCATCTAAAGTTTGACCAAATTTATATGATAAGGTAATAGCATTTATGATACCAACTAAGTATCATTAGGTCTTCATTAATTATATTTTCATAGTATATCTATTTGATATCATAAATCTTTATAATTCTTTCTATAATTTTGGTCAAACTTGCGGTGCTTTAATTTGACTCTCCAAAATTCCTGGGATGACTTATAATTTGGGATGGAGGGAGTATATGGTAAAATCTCAGTTTAGTAGTATAAAAAAAGTTCTTCATCATGGTGCATTGGCACCAGCAGGGGAGATCAATGGTCCATTTTTACCGTGCAATCTTCTGTTTCATCAGTTTTTCGCTCAGGGATTTTTACCAACGTCCGGGTCTTAATAGAAAGGCAAAGCTCATGCCACTTTGGACGAGTCACGAAAAGGCTATATTAAAATGTCCTTATATATACTTCAAAACAAGATACACACACGATAAGAAAAGGCACATACAAGTTGTTGAGAGACAATTATGTGAGACCCAAACCTTTTTATCTAGTTTGGAACACGTAGCCCTTGTTTCTGCATAATATTTGCAGTATGCTTGCATTCCAAATGTATAGTCTCACCTACTCACTCCACCCATGAATATAGGAACTTATGCTGTTCATTTAAATTTTGTTCACACAAACATAAGGATTTCTAAGTACCAAATAAAGAGGTAGCCAACAACCAGGAGCTGGCTCACCCCATCAATTGCGCCAATCATGAGCTGACCCAACTGCTTCAATAGTAGGCCCTTGTTTAGTTCGCGAAATTTGGATTTTGGGGCTACTGTAGCACCTTGGTTTTTATTTGGCAAATAGTGTCCAAACATTGACTAATTAGGCTTAAAACGTTCGTCTCGCAATTTCCCACCAAACTGTGCAATTAGTTTTTCTTTTCGTCTATATTTAATGCTCCATGCACGGGCTGCAAACATTCGATGTGACAGGTACTGTAGCAACTTTTTGGATTTTGGAGTCCAACTAAACAAGGGCTAGGCCTAAAAGACTTTTGCGTCCCTTCTTAATTAGGTTTAGTTTCTAGAAGATGTTATATATTTATAGATGTGTGTAGTAACTACTTCCTCCATTTCAAATCGTATGTAGTTCTAAATTTTTTTTAGATACATAGCTTTTCTAGTGTAAATGATTGTTGAATCCTTATATATCCTACACAACATGTGAACATACCCTACACATATATATACTACATAGGGATCACAATTTGGCACCAGAGTTTCATGTACTAAGATGCAACACATGCATCGTGTTCATTCAACTGCACACTCCCAACTGTATATATACGGAGGATACCATCTTAGCTTAGTTAAAAAGAAGCACGTACACAAGCAACTCAACCAAAGAGTGAGTCAGGTAGCTTGCTATTACATGCAAAGATGGACCTAGAACTAGAACTGGGTGGACGCACAAGAGCAAAACGAAGCCCACACCACACCGCGGAATTTGTGGCGCTGCGCAGCTCAGCAGCGGGCACACGCTACGGCCACCAGGAAAGCACCACCGCGACCAAGTGCCCAAGGGCGCGAGCGAGCCAGCAAACCGTTGCCCTGCCCTACTACCTGAGCAGGCGACCCCTCCACCGGTTTTGAATTTGAAAAACTCGCAACACCCCTCCCCCTTCCCTCCACCACCACCGCCCGCCTTGACGCGGTTGCGCGCGGCCGTCGACCAGCGACCGGCCGCCGTACGTGTAGGCTGTGGACTGGACGCGGCGCGCAGCCGCGGACACGACGAGGGGGCCCGACCTGCACCTGCACGCTCGCTCAACCGCACCGGGTCCGTCCGCACCCGCACCCGCACCCGCATACGAGCGAACTCTCCCGAACGAAGCCCAACGGACGGTCCGGACCAGCCAGAGCGAGACCACCAACGGCCACCACTTTGCCACGTCTCACCATTTCGCCACGTCCCCCCGCCGCGCCACGACCCGCACACGCAGACGCAGCCCGCCCGGGAAGTGCGACGCGAGCCAGGCTGGGGCGCGACGAGTCGGGTGCGGCGCGCTCGGTGCCCTGCCCCTGCACTTGCCTTCCCTCGTGCACTCGCTGCGCTGGTGTGGTGTGTCCCAGTGCTTCTCCTCCCCTTCCCTTCCCTTCCCTTATTCCATCCATCATCATCTCCACCTCTTCCCCCAATTCCTCCTCCTCCTCCTCGCCGCCGCCACTCGCCGTAGGGTTTGCGAGCGCATCCCATTCCAATCGCCCGCCTCCGCCGCGAGATCGGCGGCTCCCATCCCAGATTCGTCAGCGCCCGGCATCCGCACCGGCCCCCGTCGGAACCCGCACCATTCGCCCTCGACTCGCGGACGAGGATGCCTCGGTAGCGTGCGAGAAAGCTAGGGTTCTCGCGCCGGGGGGCCATGGAAGACGCCGCCGCGGGCACCGGGCCACGGGACGATCCCGATCGGGCGGCGCCGCAGGGCCTCGCCGCCGCCTCCCCCGCGGAGGCGGCGGCCGCTGGTGGCGTGAAGACGGAGACCGCCGGTGGGGCGGAAGCGCCTGCTGCGGCACGCGCAGCCGGTGAGGCCGAGCCGGGTGGAGGCGGCGCCGCGGGGCGTGGGGGTGACGCGGAGGGCTCGGCGAGCGAGCCCACGGCGGAGGCTAACGAAGGCGGCGGCGCCGCCGCTGCTGCTACTGCGTGCGAAGAGCGCCCCGCGGCGCGTGAGGCGGACGGGGACGGCGGCGCGGGCAAAGGGCGGGCTGCTGTGCACGTGGCGAGTGAGGTGGCTCAGGGCGGCATTGCGGGGGGATCGCGAGATGTGGATCCCGCGGTGCTCGAGGCGAAGATGGAGGTGGTGGACTTGGGTGGCGACGCGAGCAAGCAGAAGCAGCGCTCCCTGTCGGCTTGTATGGCCAGCGAGGTGGATGTGGGGAGCGATCCGGGGGCAGAGCAGGATTTGGGTCCTGTGGCGTCTGAAGTGGAGATGGAGGTGGGTGACAGCCATGTTCGGGAACAAGAGTGCGCTGGAGCGGCTGGGGTGTCTGAAGTGAAGATGGAGGTGGATGGTAGCCGTGTTCAGGAACAAGAGTGCGCAGGAACGACAATGGCGGGAGAGTCTAAGATGGAGGAAGCTGATGGAAGAGTAGTGGAGGTGGATGATAGCCGTATTCGGGAGCAAGAGCGCGTGAGAGCGGCTGTGGCGTCTGAAGTGAAGATGGAGGTGGATGACAGCCGTGTTCCGGAACAAGAATGCGCGGGAACGGCTGTGGCGGGAGAGGTTAAGATGGTGGAAACTGATGGAAGGGTGGTGAACCAAGGGACTGCTGCCACATCTGCTGGGGGCCTTCCGGTGCGCGCCAAGGAGGCAGGGGAGTGCTTGGTCGGCCGTTACATTGGCCGCCACGTGCCGGGGCATGCGTGCGTTCTTATTGGGAAGGTTGCGTCCTATGATAGCACAGCTGGTGTGTACAGCGTGGTGTTTGAGGATGGACATGCTGAGGATTTGGCGTTTCCTCAGCTCCGGGAGTTCCTCATGCCCAACGAGAACGGTGCGTTAGGCATGAAGGTGAGCTGCAGGAAGAGGAAGCTAGACCTGCTGGTTTTGTCGGGGAGTGCCTCGGAGGTGAAAGAGCCAGCAAGTACTAGGCAGAGGGTTGACGGATGCGAGATGCCTGCCAACTGTGATGCGCTGCAGTATAGTGGGTCTGGCTCGGATATGTCCGAGGATATCGAATCTTCGAGTAATTCATCTGATTTCACTAAAGAAGAACCATCCGAGCCACGCCCACCTGTACAGGCTGTGGAGTTGCCCCCGTCATCGGGAGACATTCCTGTGCCAGAAGATTCCATAAGCTATCTCTTTTCGGTTTATAACTTCCTGCGATCCTTCAGCGTGCAGCTGTTCCTGAGTCCGTTTGGGCTGGATGATTTTGTTGCAGCCATTAATTGCGCTGTTCAGAATAACTTGTTGGATGCCGTACATGTCTCGCTACTGCGGGCACTGAAGCGGCATCTTGAATCTAAATCTGCTGAAGGATCTCAGATGGCTTCGAATTGCTTAAAGTACATATACTCTATCAACCCCCTTTTAAATACAGTAACTATTTTATAGGTATTGCATTTATTTTTTACTTAAAATTCTGACAATATTTCACTTTCCTTGAACCGTGTACAGGTATCTGGATTGGACATTACTAGATGCATTGACTTGGCCAACTTTCTTACTAGAGTACCTGTATGTGATGAGGTGCATTAAGAATCTAGGGGGGCAGAGTTTTGCTAGAAACCTCCTAGCTGCCGAATACTATAAACTTCCTGTTGCCACGAAGTTGAGGGTGCTGCAAATACTCTGTGACCATGTCCTTGAATCAGAAGAATTCAAAACTGTACTGGATGATCGAGTAGGCTACAATGAGGAGATGGAATATGAGATAGATTCTAGCACCTTTTGGGAGGCTGGTTCAAGAGCAGTCTCGACTAGAGCCTCAAAGGCCTCAGCTTACAAAATGATGAATGATTTACAGAACTTTGAAAGTGCTCCAAATGTAACAAATCCAGATGTTGCTGTAGCAGATGTTTCTCAGGACGGCAATAGTGATGATTGTCGAATATGTGGAATGGATGGGACTTTGGTATGCTGTGATGGCTGCCCATGGGCATATCATTCGAGATGTATTGGTCAAAACAAAGCTTTCCTTCCCCATGGAGACTGGTTCTGTCCAGAATGTGTGGTCAACAAGCTTGGACCAACTTCATCAAGAATTGAACGTGGTGCAAGAGGAGCTCAAATGTTTGGCGTTGATATGTGCGGGAGGCTATTCTTAGGAACCTGCAACTATTTACTGGTGTAAGTTCTTGCTTATTAATCATACAATACGTCTACTAAAGATTTGTTTTGCATGACCTGCTATTGTTTGTCCTATACTTCCTTTAATGTTTTGTTCCATCGAATACTGCAGGATCGAAACATCTTCAGATGTAGAGTCTTATGCAAGATATTACAATCATTATGATGTTGTCAAGGTCCTCCAGAGACTTGCTCCCTCAGATGCATATGTGGATATATGCAGGCAAATAATGGAATACTGGAAACATTTACTCGGTACAGTTCAGAGTGAGAGATCAACAATATTGGAAAAAGTTGGTACAAGACATACTCCACAATCCAGTATGTTGAGTTTTACTCCAACAAAGTCAGAAGATGAAAGTGGCTGGACAACTTCAAAAGATGGGGGGGACAGTAAAACAGTAGCACTTCCTCAAACAAATACACAACAGAAATTTGTCGCTAATCAGTATACAGTGTGCTCTGCTGAACACCTGGAGAAACAAAAATGCATGTCAAGATTAGGTGTTGTCACCGAGAAGAATGTTGAAGTTTGCAAGGAAGCTCTGTCAGCTCAGAACAACATACATAATGCACCTAGAAATGGAAATTCTGGACCATTTGTGCCATCCTCCATTTCTCATCAGAATAGATCTGTTGGAATGGTTATGTCTAACATAGCACAAGCACAGCCAGCTCATAGTATATATCATCCAGATTTATCCACTGTTTCTGCAAAGGCAGAATCATTTCGTCCATCTTTGCAAGATAAACACCAGCTTCAGCTGTTTACTGAAAGATCTGGAAACATGAGTTGTGGCAAGGCAGCAAAATCGTCTTCTTTTAAACCGCAAGCATACATGAATCTCTACAATCATGGCAACATTGCAGCGTCTGCTGCTGCCAATCTAGCTGTTATAACATCCGATGAAGGTAAGGTTTCCGCATCCCAACTGACCTTAAAACCAAAGAGGAAAGTGGCTGCAGACAATGTTCTACAGTTGAAAGCATTTTCCTCAGCAGTCGCACAATTTGTTTGGCCGAGTACTGAAAAGAAGCTTATTGAAGTTCCAAGAGATAGATGTGGTTGGTGCCTTGCTTGCAGAAGTTCAGCAAGTGGAAACAAAAAGGCTTGTTTTCTTAACATGACCACGACAAATGCTGCTAAAAGTTCTGCTCGAGTTCTTAGCACCATGCGTGTAATAAAAAATTCTGACAGCCACTTCCCCAGTATTGCTGCTTATTTAGCCAACATGGAGGAAAGTTTGCGTGCCCTGTTGGTTGGTTCACTACAAGACGTGCAGCAGAGAGAACGGTGGCGTCAACAACTAGAAGAAGCTTCCAACTGCAGAACTATAATACCCCTCTTGCTTGAGGTGAGTTACAGGATTTTCTTTTTGGCATCCTTTGATACCTCTCAATATTCTACAACTAAGTTGTGATAAGCATATTGCTGTGAATGCCAGCAGTGTTAAGGTGGCATCAAATAGAATAATATTTTTCAGTTTCTTATGCAGCTTGAGCTAGGTACATAATATCCTTGCATGCATTTTATCTAATAAATGAAATTAACTCTAATGTTAGAAACCAACAAAAAATTGTTCCTATAAATCATTGATATTTGACTCAAAGAAATAGCTGGAAAGGTGTTTTGTGAAATAGATAATTCAGTAGTGAAAGATATAGTAAATTTTACTTTGCCCCATGTAAAGCTAAACTTGTTTCAGTTTGAACTGGTATATGTATATATTTTCATTTCTCGACAGTGTATGCCACAATAAGTTTTGCTTTGAGCAAAACCTTGTGAAATAAAACTTTCATGAGACTTCGTGGCTTTCAATCATGTATATGAGGCACCATGAAGGTTTTATTAGATTTGTTATGGTTTCATGATGTTGAAACTTACTTTAACATAACAGGGTGCAAAATAAAATTGCTTGTTAACCCTAGTGCAAAGGGAAACAAAGAATACTGTACCTGGTGTGAAACGCAACTCACTCGAAAGAAAATTCTCCTAATAGAGCCACTGCGATAAACATACCAGATACAACAAAATAGAAAAGTTGCATGGTAATGCCACCTTGTGCTTCACTAGCACAACTCTGGTATGATTATAAGTACTAGATGATGTCTTTTGTAGGCGAACAAAAGAGTGTGGATATATAGTACTCCCTCCGTTTCAATTTGTAAGTTGTTCTGACTTTTTTAGATACATAGCTTTTGCTACGTCTACGTATCTAGATGTACATTATGTCTAGATACATAGTAAAAACATTTAATTTAAACAATGTATCTAGAAAAGCCAGATGACTTGTATTTTGGAATTAATATTGCGTATTAATTGCTTTTGGAGAATCAAGTTAGATATGCAATAAATGGTATTGAAAGAAAGATAAATAGCCTAGCTGAAGAAGGTTATTGCCATAAATAGCAGTGAAAAACGAATTCAATTGTTGTATTAAAAATTGTTACATATTATATGCAGTTGGAAAGCAACATCCGTGGAGTAGCATTTTCTGCAAGCTGGTTGAAGCCAATAGACGATTGGCCTGTGGAATCTCCGGGTCCATCGACGGTAGCATCTCGTCCTGCACAATACCAAAAGCGTGGGGCTGGTGGAAGGCGTGGCAGAAAACGTTTGTTGGCGTCTGAATCTGGTACTGCTACTGACGATGACAACAGCTGGACTTGGTGGACCGGAGGAAATATAACAAAACGTACTTTGCAGAGGGGGGCTCTTCTACATTCAACCATAAGAAAAGCTGCTCGCCAAGGTATTACATGTTTTAACTATTAGAAGTCTTACTTGATCCTCTATCAGTATTCAGGACATGAACAAGTTGCCGTGTTTTTGTCACCTACTAGGCGGTAAAAAAAGGATAGCAGGTTTATCTTACCATGAAGGTTCCAATTTTCCAAGACGATCTCGGCAATTTTTCTGGAGAGCATGTGTTGGACTAAGCCAGACTTCATCTCAACTTGCTCTGCAGGTTTGCACTTCTGTCCTGATGTTGCAAAGAACCTACCTTAGCACAAACCTAATAATCATTTCTCTCAGGTTAGATATCTTGATTCCCACATCAGATGGAAGGAGTTCATCCCTCCAGATCAAATTCCTTCAGATGGAAAAAGCTCTGATGCTGACTTTTCTGCCCTCAGAAATGCTGTACTCTGTGATAAAAAAATAATCGACAATAAGATAAGATATGCACTTAAGTTTCCCAACCAAAAGCATCTTCCTGTCCGTCTGACAAAAAATATCTTGGAAGCAGAAAGTGATCAGGATGAAAGTAGAAAATTGTGGTTTTCTGAAAACCATGTGCCACTGTACATGTTACGAGAATTTGAGCAGCATGCTGAGGCTAGCTCCTTGCCTACTCCAGGAATTCCAGACTCTTACTGTTTTACCAATTTATACCCAAGGCGAGTAAAAGCATCTGACGGAGATGTCTTTTCCTATCTCTTTCACAAGGGAGAAGTCTATCCCTGCACCTCATGCAAGAAGGATGTTCTCTACAGGTTTTTCTACGTCGCCTCATATACTGATTAACAATTATACATTTATTCTTTTTGAGATACTGACTTTTTCTATTTTGATTGATCACATGCAGGGATATTGTTAAATGCAGCTCTTGTCAAGGTATGGATATATGCCGTGCTTTTTAGATTATCTGTTTTCCAAAATTTTTTCCTTGTAATATCCAAGAAGATATTTGATCAATTTCTGATATCGAATACTTTAGTGACAATGTTGCTATCTAAAAATAACTTTCAGGTAATTGTCATAAAGAGTGTACATCAAGATCTGTTGTTAGCAAAGGAGGCAGTGCTACTTCCAGTTTGATATGCAAGTTATGCCTCCAGAAGCAGAGTCTTATGCTCACTAGTTACAATACAAATACAAATGCAAGTTATATCCAGCATCAACAGAAGAGTAATGGCCAACAGGCAGTGGCCGCTCCCAGAATTGTATTTAAGGTTACTTCTTCCCATTCTGCTGAACCTGCTCCCAAAGTTGAAGCCGAGCCAGTCACAAAGGTTAAAGCACAACCAGTTGGAAAGGTGGAAGCTACAACCCAGCCAGTTGTCAATGTGAAAGCCGAGCCACTCGTGAAGGTGGAAGCCCAGCCACTCGCTAAAGTGGCAACTCAGAATATCACTAGTGTCCAAAAGAAAAAGGCTAAAAAGTCAAAGTCAGAAAAACCAACGAAGGCTAAAAAAGTTCAACCGATCACATATTTTGGTCTCATATGGAAGAAAAATAAGAATGACAAGGATGATGGAAGTGAGTTCAGGGCGAATAATGTAATCCTTAAAAGCAAGGATGGTATAGGTTCGTCAATAAAACCAAAATGTTGTCTATGTGACAAAGCTTATTCTCTGGATTTCCTGTATGTACGCTGTGAGAAGTGCACAAGTAAGTTTATTTAGCATTGCTGTAGCTTAGAGCATTATCTTTTTTTGTGTTATGTTTCGGTTCTTTTTTTAACATCTCGAAATTCCCTGCTTACAGATTGGTTTCATGGTGATTCCTTGCAACTTGATGAAGATAGGCTTGGTGAGTTGGTTGGATACCGATGTTGTAGGTGCCGAAGGAGAGCCATACCCCCATGTCCTCATTCAGATAATTATGTAAAGCCTGAACCAGAAATTAGTGAGCAAACAGTTGCAACATCATTGCTGTCAACTATGCTATCTAGTGAGGAGACTTTTGCTTTAGCAGATCAGGACCCACTGCTTGCTTCATATGGAATAGTTGAACCAATTGGGGAAGAAACAAGGGATGTTGATATATCAGCGAACACGGCAAGCATTGCCCCAGGAAGTAACCAGAAGCTGTCTATAAGAAGAGCACAAACTAAAATTTCTGAATACCTTGATCAAGCTGGTAAACCTGTGACAACAACAACAACAACAACAAAGCCTTCAGGCAATGGAAACATCAATTTCAGCCATATGAATGAAATTTCTTTTTCGGAGGCTGACAGTGTGGATGCTTCAGAACTATTGGGGTGGGATTTTTCCAAAGGAACTGCATATGCTGCCCCACCTGATTTCACTTCTAATCACCAGCAGAATGACACTAGCTGTGGCAGCTTTGTGATGGATGAGTATGAACCCCAAACTTATTTCTCGTTCACTGAGCTGCTTGAAGCTGATGACACACACCTTGACAATGCATTTGGGATGGCTACTGGTCTGCAAGATGATGTTAACGGCACCGGAAGCTTTGCTCAACAAGGAGTTGGTTTTGATGATATGTCTTTCATGGTAGAAGATGGAGCTTCAAATATGAACTTCCCAACAAATGGTCCCACACCTGAAGAGGTAGCATGCCTCAACTGCATGAATACTCAGCCGCCACCCGATCTACGATGTTCCGTCTGTGGCCTGCGCATACACCGGCATTGCTCACCGTGGGACCAAGGTTTAGAGCCCGTTGTGAGCGGCAATTGGAGTTGTGGTGGTTGCCGCGGATGGCAATGATAGACTTCTGAACTTCATTGCCTCTGTTTAGAGTGGCGACTGCCAGTTGTGATGGCAGGTAAATCCACCGATATTCCATTTAGATACTTATCGGATTTCTTGTTATCAGTCTCTGGGTTTATAGTTACTGAGCATGCTTTCTGTTTAGGTGGAAGGTACAAGTTTGAAGAGAGCCATCCTCCATGAATCTGGATGAAAATTCTCCAAGCTGTTGTCATGCTGTGCTACTGTTTGTTCGGATCATTTGACTATTTGACCTAATTTTAACCATTATAAAGTTAGAGAAAAAAAAAAGAGTAGCAATTACTGCTGGGAGGTTACACTGTACATACTAAAAGGATGGGTCGACAGCGACCATTTTCCATTCTTTAGGCTGTTTATTTTTGGGGAGTTTTAGAGCTAGGATGCTGTTAGCACATAGCAACATGGTATATGGGTCGTCGGGAAAACCATATTCATGTAACTGTATTATCCTTGGGTTCTCTCTTCTCTCCTTTTGAGATAGAAGTGTCTCTTGGTCAAGAGTGGCCATTTCTATGCCTATGCAGCTATGCTCCATATATTGCCAACAGTTTTTTTAATTGTTTTCTCGGTTTGTGAAAATTGCTTATTATTGCATTTGCCTAGGTCAACTAATTAATTAAATGGCATGCAATTTAGTTCCATTCTTCCTCTAAATTAATTACTCTTAGTCATCAACATAAGGCGTTTTAGAGAACCTAAGTTAGGGCATGTACAATATCTAGGCGGTAGATGTCAATAAGTTTTTGGCAAGCCTCATAAAGAAAACATAGCTTAACCCAAATGGAATAATGGTTGTTAAGTTATGCGTCGATAATTGAAGTACTCTGTCTATCACTACGTATTTTCATATTTTGTCAGTGTCGTCACTTGACAAGTCTATTAGGCATTGTATTGTGTGTGGATGTCGGCTCTTTATTATGAAGAGAAAACATATCAACTCCAACGGCTTAGCTATTTTTGTTGTGGAGCCTATTTTAGAATTTGTTTAGTAAGAAATAGGCTCCAACAAATGTTCTTTCTGACTATGTAAAATAAAAATTTATGGTCATAGAAAGTCAATCATGGACGCTCACTGTCTGACTTTGTAAAATAGCAAGGTTGTTGTGGACCTCTTCTTTTTTGAGGAATTTTCTATTTTATAAAATATCTAAATAAATAATAAAATTTGGCTTCTCATTTTAGCCAAGCTGTTAGAGTGACGTATTTGGATTACTTTCGGGGCTTGTCAAAACTCGTCCGAGGGTAACTTGACGCTAGTTTGGCTTGCCATGCTTTTTCCTTCAGCATTGGGTAGCTTTTCTCGTTTTCCCGCCGGCTCACGAATGAATTGGTCACTGCGGCTTTGGCGTGCGTGCTCTATCCGAACATGCCCGTCAGCCCGTGGTTGATTCAAAGGCCAGCGATCTGATCTAGGCGTCCGGCGTAGAGATATGGCAGCGGGTCGAGTAAGGTGCGCATAAAGCATTTATCCGTCCGCAAGCATATTCATGATTATAATCACCTTCGAGTAAGGTGTGGGTCAAGTATTTATCTGTCCGCGAGCATATTCGTGATCTTAGCTTTCTTACCTATGCTCACGTCCAACGGGGATCAGGTATCCGTCAAAGTATATTCAAGAAAGATCAAATAATAAAAAATCATTGCGATATGAAATAATAAATTCATAGATAAATGGCACGCAAATATGTCAATCTCACTTGCATAAAGTTTACACGGACAATATACAATAGTTTACACGCCACAGTACATTATAGATTCATAATTCAGTCATTCATGCTCATACAAATAAAATAAAACAACTTACACAATAACAAGTTCATAGCTCACACGATCGCTTTATGCAACCATTGGTAAAAAATATTATAATTATAATTCCACATGCTATGCATATGCTGCAAATTACATATTAAATGAGCTAGTCAACATGATATGTATATCACATAGGTCCCTGCCCCGCTAGAGCTCTCAGCTGGCCCCTTCTTCCGGTCTCCGCCAGGCTAGAGCTCCCCGCCGGTCCCTTCTTCCCGTCCCTGTCCGACTAGAGCTCGTCGGCAGTCGCCTGTGCCTGCGGCCATCCCCTTCCTCCCTATCCCTGCCGCCCCTCCGCTCGCCTCCAGAATGGGCCGTGACGGTGCTGCCCTCGCCCTGCCCATCCCAGATGCCGCGTCGTATGGAAGAAGAAGGGTGAAAAAAGCATATTGTAAACCTATATTTCAGTGTTTCAGATATTATATTTTTATGTTGCAAATGTTTTATATGGATGTTGTAAAAGTAGATCGGGATGTTGCAATGGTTGTACACGTATGTCGCAAACCCAATGTTTCGTCTGTTTTTTCATACGTACGCTGCAAGTGTGTTTATTTGGATGCTGCATATGTTTCACACATATGTTGCCAATGTTTTATCAGGATGTTGCGTAGGTTCTTACAATGGGTTTCAGGTGTTTTTGCAAGTATTTTAGATGTATGTTTCAAGTGTTTCATTTGTCTTCAGACCTATGTTGCAAGTGTTAAATCTGAATGTTTTAAAAGTAGATCAAATGTTGCATCTTCCTCTTCGTCTTCTACTACCGCGTCTCGGTGTTTTCTTCTCCTCTCGACGCCAACTAGGCATCCGAACCAAAGGCACAGACGGGCGCTGCCCTTTCCGTCTCTTCTCGATGCTCGTGACCTTCGGGGCGACGTGATAAACTTGGTCCAATACGGTCCGATCTACCATTTCCTAAGCAGGTTGGCCATTTCTGCAGATCCTGCTTCATTTACTGGGCTCTTGCATCTAACACACGGGCCGGGCTGTATTTCGGAAAAAGACACGGCCCAGCCGTAGGAGGGTTCTGTTCTCTCCTTCGCTTGCTCCGCGCCGGCAGCCTCCCCACCTCCGCCGCCACCGCGATCTTGTTCTCAGTTCTGCGGCGGCGATTCCATTTTCCAAAAAAAAAAAAAGTTCTGCGGCGGCGATGGCGCTCTCCTCCTCCCGGCCGCACCACCACCTCCTGCGCCCCCTCCTCCGGGGCTTCCACGCCTCCGCGCGGGCCCTGGCGCGGGCGGAGCCGCACGAGTTCTCCAAGCCCAGCGGGTACCTGGGCAGCTGGGAGCCCGCGGCGGAGCCCCGGGAGGCGTGGGCGCGGCTGGACCGGCTGCGCAAGGGGTACGCGCGCGACGTGCGCCAGCTGCGGCGGCAGTACGCCTACGAGGTGCAGCTGATGGAAGCCGAGCGGCAGCGGAAGGCCGACGCCCGCGCCGAGGCCGTCCGCATCGCCAACCAGGAGCGCAAGGCCGCCAAGCTCGCCGCCGCCCAGACGCGCGCCGCCGAGCGCCGCGCGTTCGAGGAGGACTTTTGCCAGACCCTCGTAGGCTTCGATCCTCTTGTCTCCTTCCATCCCTTGCTCCAGTTGCCCGCAGTACTTGCAGGCTTGCACGCTTCCAACTTGTTTGATTAATTGCCTCATCCGTCCGGGCTTCTAAAATGCGAGCCTTAACACTGTCTTAGTTGCTATATATTGTTAGTTTCTGATTTGTGTGGCCATCTGATTAGTTTCAGAAGCATGTCTAAGAACAACGTCTCAAGACACCATTAGCGCTCAACTAGTCAACTATGCAGTGAAGTGAAAACGTTTATAGCAAATAGATTTGTAACTGAGATGAGATAATGTGTGCAGATGAAAGAAAGAGCTGAGAAGCTGGAGAGCTGGCGGAAAAAGGAGAAGCTCAAAGAGCAGAAGAAGGCAGAACAGAAGGAGCTCCTGCGCAAGAAGAGCAGTATGTGGCTTTCTGAAGATAAAATTGAACAGCAAATACTCACTGCTATCATGCAAACCACTCCTCTATGAGGTTGGTTCTGTGAGGTGAGTTGTACTGTCTTTCTTTTTGTGGTGTTGCTATCTTTTCTCACTCCTCTTAATTCCGAAACAGGAAGGACATTCATCTTTAACTTTTATTTAACGTGTTTGGAATAAAAAAAACTTCACACCTATAACCTATTGAAGTGCAGAACTCAAAATCAAGTCTTTTTAAATATATTAAATTGCTGCATATATTACATGTCTGTATTTTAGATTGTATCGGTGGTTTTTTTGGTCTTCAATCCTACTGGAACATAATTTTCCTTAAGTATTGGAAGTTTGGAACCACAGTGATTCTAAGTCTGATTTTAGTCTGCTTATTGATTTGTATTTTTTATTCAATTAGACATCATATATTACAAACATATGGCTCACTAAGCTTTACATGAAGTTGCATAGATCTTAGAGAAAAGCCAATGCTGAAAAATCACAGGCTAAAACATTCGCTCGATCAGCTAGATACATCGTATAAGTTGTATTACATTCTGTAGACTTCTTAAATTTAAGGGACAAGTATTATAAGGCAGAAGCAACATCAGATGCTGTTTACCTTGGAGTTCAGTAATTTCAATTAGCTGTAGATCTCAAGGAATATATGTAGCTCCACATTGATAACAACTTCCTATGAAATAATACCAGGCTTAGGGTGTTCACAGACCCCACATAAAAATTATTAAACTTTAATTTGCACTACTCACGTTAGATAAACAGAAACTAGTGCTAGTACAATGTCAGTGGACTATTGAATGGGTGCATAACTCTTCTGTATACAATCTTTGGCTCTTTACGAATATTTGCACGAGATTTGAGTTTCATTACTAGGGAGGGACAAGTTGATGCACCAAATAGATGCAATATGACTGCCGTTAATGGTAAGTTGTTAGCTGGTCAGGCTGCAATACATGGAGCTTTGAAAAGGCTGATAGCTCTGGGACTTCAAAGAGGACATTTGAAGAGACTGCAGAAGAGCAGCACTTGATTTCACTAGGAACTGAGTTTACAAACATCGGTCTAAGATTTTAAATATGACTTTTAACATAAAAAAGATCGTCATGGAAACAACAAGAACCACATCAAAATATCCATGTGATTGTGATGTGTGAAACGTAGAGCGAACAATCAAGCAAATTTTGGTACTAAACTCTAGGAAAACTCGGTGTGAGGTATCCTTGCTCTGAGCCCTGCAAAATGGTCCAAAATAATATCCATTCTGCCAAAAATGCAGTATGTGCTATAAAATATTACACTGAACTGATGGTGCTTTCTGAGTATAGGTGTAGTAACTCACAACTTCCAATCATTTTGAGCATAGCGGACATTTGATTTTCAGATTGCATCAGTTGTGTTCATGTAGACATACAGAATATGGAGTGGGTTTTGCTATTAAATTAGGAGTATTATTATTTTTGTAATACAGATTTAATACATAGCTAAACTCTGTTTAATAAGTACTATAATGTACACGGTTTGGTTTGAGATTTGGAAGATATGCCACTGGCAATTGGTGTTAGTTTGCATACTTGCATCCCCTGGGAATGGCATCTTTTGGATTTGTGGTTGTCACCTTATTGACAGACTTTATAGTCAGTAAAACATCACTACATTATCCACTTCTGTGCTATAGTCGAAAATGCAGCAGGAAAAAACCTGTAGTGTCCTATATGGCTTCTTATGACTATAATCAGTTTGATGCTGAAGATGGTTGTGTCTTTATCTAGAACTCAAACTCTTAATCTATGACCATGGTCTTCGAGATAATGATGGGCATCGATTTTTTTTTTCCTTTTTGGCAGGAAAGCTAATAGTAGCATGCGAATCATGAGGGATGGACATCACATGGACGTATTCATCGCTCCCTGTGAGAACTAGTTCGTTGCTATCATGCAGCCCTATGTATGAGCAATAAGAATGAACTCGGTATTTAACTAACGTGGAAAAGGTCATGCGTTTATTAGTTAGACTTGATCGCACCAAGCTGTGCTTGGAGAGATGGCTCTTGGCTAAGCAGAAATGATTTAGCTGGGTGGTGCACAACGGCCCGAGTCTGAACTTGCTGCCATCCTTTTCATGTCACGGATTACGATCCGTTTGTTGTTCTCATTTGCGTAGACGCATGATCTGGACGAAACATATATCCTTCCTTTTCCGTTTGGCAATTAGTGATTTCCCCTGTTACTTTGGACGAAGAACAGTCACCATCATCATCCAGTTATGCTAATGATTTTGTTCTACGTACGTTGATGGTCGAGGCTCTCTACAGTGCTGCCGATCTGTCCTAGTAGAGTGCAAATCTGCAATCAGCTCGCCGCGAGAGAAGGGGGATATGATGCCGACGAGAAGGGCGAGCATGAAAAGAAGAGGCAAAGGCCAAAGCAAAAATGGAGGAGCGAAAGAAAGTGGCACATGATGCTTCGTTGAATCTTTCTTGTCACGCCGGAGGGGGGGTAATGATTTGGCCCACTGCTCAGCCTGTCCCAACAAGGTAAAGATAAGCACGGCTAATAACTTGCACCTTGTTGTTGCTAAACATGACAGCATTCTAGAGTAGACCGTGTAAATAAAGGGGGGAAAATGGAATCATGAAAGTAGAACACTGGAATGGTCGAATGGAATGAATTCCTGAAAATATTCACACCTTGTTTGGGATGCTGAAAACTTTTGCATTCCTACATTTTTTTTCTATGAATTAAACTGATTCTATAAAATCTATATGTTTTTTTCTTGAAATTCGTGTGTTTCAAACGGGCCCTTCAACCCCTTTTAAAATGTGGGATCTTTTTCCTATTTCTTCTGTGATGACAATAAACTGATTGTAGTCAGGCCATGTGTGGATTGTAGAACGTGGGTACTTGTATACTGATTCATGCGGAAATCACAGCCATTTCTAGGCCTTGTTTAGATTACCCCAAAATTCCAAGTTTTTTCACTCTCTCTCCATCACATCAATTTTTAGCCACTTGCATGGAGCATTAAATGTAGGTAAAAAAAAAACTAATTGCACAGTTTAGTTGGAAATCACGAGATGAATCTTTTAAACTTAGTTGGTCCACGATTGGACAATATTTACCAAATAAGACGAAAGTGCTACTATTTATCGGGTTGAAATTTTTCTCAATCTAAACAAGGCCCTAGTTAAAATTGAGCTGAATCATTGCGTTCCAATCACGCCCTGTGTGCCTCCGTAAAATTAGGTAGCCCTTTGCTTCCCTTTCATTGCTTGGTGTTGACCTCCCTGCTCGGCTGCTCGCTGCTGAGTACTAGACCTAGGCTGCTCCCCTCCGGCTAGTACTAGACCTAGGCTAGGGGGGCCCACGGGCAGACAGAAACAGAGCAAAAGCGAAAAGTGGAAGCCTCCAGCACTGACAACCTGACACTGGTCTACGGAGGAGGACCGCCCAAACAGAGCAGTGGGCCTCCGAGCCCGAGCACCAGCTCGATTCAAAAATCAAGAGTTGCACGGTAGGAGTAGTTCTCTCGTCCCAATGCAGATTGATGGAGCAGCCAAGATCACCAATGGCTTTCGCTGAGTGATTCCTCCCGACCTCTCCTTTCCTCCCTCGGCCCCTCGCTCCCATGCCGATCTTGCTTCACTCGCCGCCCCGTCATCCACGCCCGCAGCTGCCAGCGTCGGCAACGGCAACAATGTCCGTACGATTCTTGCTTCGTTGCGCGGCATTCCTGGCGATCTTGGCGGCAGCAACACCGGCCGCCTTGCCGGAGCCGGAGGTGAAGCCGAGCGACACGGACGCGCTGACCATCTTCCGGCACGGCGCGGACGCGCACGGCATCCTGTCCGCCAACTGGAGCACTGGCGACGCGTGCGCGGGGCGGTGGCTCGGCGTGGGGTGCTCGCCCGACGGCCGCCGCGTCACCTCGCTGACCCTACCCTCGCTGGACCTGCGCGGCCCGCTCGACCCGCTCTCCCACCTGGGCGAGCTCCGCGCGCTCGACCTCCGCGGGAACCGCCTCAACGGCACCCTCGACGCGCTGCTCCGCGGCGCGCCCGGGCTCGTCCTCCTCTACCTCTCCCGCAACGAGGTGTCGGGCCCCGTCCCCGCCGACGCGCTCGCCCGCCTCACCCGCCTCGTCCGCCTCGACCTCGCTGACAACAGCCTCAGCGGCGGCATCCCGTCGGCGGCGGCGTTCGCCGGGCTCACGGCGCTCGTCACGCTCAGGCTCCAGGATAACCTCCTCACGGGCCTGTTCCCCGACGTCGCCGCCGCGCTGCCCCGCCTCGCGGAGTTCAACGCCTCCAATAACCAGCTGTCCGGCCGGGTGCCCGACGCCATGCGCGCCAGGTTCGGCCTCGCATCGTTCGCCGGCAACGCTGGCCTCTGCGGGCCCGCGCCGCCGCTGCCGCCCTGCTCGTTCCTGCCGCGGGAGCCCGCCCCGACGCCGCCTGCTTCGTCTTCGTCTTCGTCTCCGTCCGTGGTGCCATCCAACCCGGCGGCGTCCTCCTCCGTCGCCTCGTCCTCGCCAGCGCTGGCCACGCCGGAGTCGCTTGGCGGGGCTCGCAACCGTAATAAGGGGGGATTGAGCCCCGGCGCGGTCGCCGGGATCGCCGTCGGCAACGCCCTCTTCTTCCTCGCCCTGGCGTCGTTGCTCGTCGCGTGCTGCTGCTGCGGCCGAGGCGACGACGGCGAGCCCGCGGCGGGCAGGAAGAGGAAGCGTCGCGGCCGCGTCGGCCTGGAGGACGGAGGCGGCGCGCTGTTCGGCCACCTCAAGGGGGAGCAGCAGCAGCCGGCTCGTCCGGGCAGCGCCGGCCGGTGCAGCGACGGCGGCGACAGCGACGGGGCGCGCAGCAAGCTGGTGTTCTTCGGCGCGGACGGCGGCGAGGAGGACGACGACGGCGATGGCGACAACGATGGCAGCGCCGGCGCGCCGCTGACCTCGCACCTGCAGCAGGGAAGGCGGCGCGGGAGCCGGTTCCAGCTGGAGGAGCTGCTGCGCGCGTCCGCCGAGATGGTGGGCAGGGGCAGCCTGGGCACCGTGTACCGCGCCGTGCTGGGCGACGGCCGCATGGTCGCTGTGAAGCGGCTGCGCGACGCCAACCCCTGCGCGCGCGACGAGTTCCACCGGTACATGGACCTCATCGGCCGCCTCCGCCACCCGCACCTCGTCCCGCTCAGTGCCTTCTACTACGCCCGGCAGGAGAAGCTCCTCATCTACGACTACCTCCCCAACGGCAACCTCCACGACCGCCTCCACGGTACGGTACCGTCTCCCTCCGGCGACCTTGTTGCCAGTCAGTTACAATTACAACCATTGCCGTTGCGCGATCCGTGATCGACCTGGACCTGACACGAATCACGAATGCTCCTTGCCATTGTCTGCTTGAATGATGAATGATCCAGGGCACAAGATGTCGGGCGAGTCGCCGCTGGACTGGACGACGAGGGCGAGGCTGCTGCTGGGCGCGGCGCGCGGGCTGGCGTGCATCCACCGGGAGTACCGCACGTCGGGGGTGCCCCACGGCAACGTCAAGTCCACTAACGTGCTGATCGACAAGGACGGCGCGGCGCGCGTGGCGGACTTCGGGCTGGCGCTCCTGCTCAGCCCGGCGCACGCCATCGCTCGCCTCGGAGGCTACATGGCGCCGGAGCAGGCGGACAACAAGCGGCTGTCGCAGGAGGCCGACGTGTACAGCTTCGGCGTGCTGGTCCTGGAGGCACTGACGGGCAAGGCGCCGGCGCAGCACCTGCAGCCGGCGGCGCCGGCACCGCCCGACGCGCACAAGAAGGGCGCGGCGGCGGGGGTCACGGCGATGAGCCTTCCGGAGTGGGTGCGGTCTGTGGTGCGGGAGGAGTGGACGGCGGAGGTGTTCGACGTGGAGCTGCTGCGGTACAGGGACATCGAGGAGGAGATGGTGGCGCTGCTGCACGTGGCGCTGGCGTGCGTGGCGCCGCGGCCCGATCAGCGGCCCTCCATGGGCGACGTGGTGAGGATGATCGAGAGCGTGCCCGTGGAGCAGTCCCCGGCCCCCGAGGAGGAGGATAGGGACGTCTCCGTCACGTCGCCGTCTGTCGGCGTCAGCACGGACGACGGGGACGGTCGCCTCAGCAGCTACTAGTTGTCCGCTGTCCTGCCCAGATTCTGTGTTCTTGTGTGTGATCTTGACATCTTCTTCCATGTATGGCTTTGGGTCTTGAACATATTCGTCTCATCCGGCTTTTGCACGTCTGATCTGAGAATGGATTCATGGAGTGCTGCTCACTGTTGCAGCAGCAGCTGCAGTTTCCCTGCTTGTGAGACGATTTATGGATCTTGACTGACTGATATGCAGGGTTCTCTACTTCTCTTCGCATTGTTCAGCTAGTAACCTGCTGTCGTATGGAGTTCTCGAAAGATGGTAAAGACATTTGGATTGGTGACGTAACCAGGATTCGCTAGTCTGGAGTACCAGATTATTAGCGGTGGCTAACTTGGGGAGGAAGAAGGACACGTGGATAGGAGAAGCAGATTGAAATTTGGGTGATGAATCTGAATGGCTAGAGGATTCAAAGTTGAAATATAAATTCGCTGCCGTTCTCTTCTATTTGAATTTATGCGAACACACACCACAGCTCCGATTCTGGGCTGCTTTACAAGAACGTTGGGCCACAAGTGAAACAATTGCCCTTTTCCTTATTTTTCTTGTTCTTCTTAAAAGGAGTCGTAGACTTTTGTTTGAGTTCTTGCTGGAATTTCTTCTTTTGAGGCTTGGGATGATTCTTCTGCATACATGGGCACTAGAACTCCCCTCACCGACCTTCTTGCCATGGACATCCTTTGCTCTTGCCTTCTCTTTTAACATACAAAGAGCCAATAAGCTTAGCAATGCCAAACTCTTGTCGCTTATGTTTTAGAGAAGTAGCAAAATTAGTCCAAGTCTGTGGCAGCTTAGCAATCATACAGCCTGCCACACACTTGTCAGACAGCATACATCCAAACATTTCGAGTTCTTTTGCCAATGTTTGTACCTCATGAGCTTGTTCCACTACAGAACGACCATCGACCATTCAGTAGTCATGAAACTATTCCATGACATGCAACTCAGAATCAGCATCAGACACTCTATATTTGGCCTCAAGTGCGTCCCACATGGCCTTACCAGTCTGTAGCGGCACATATGCATCTACTATGGAGTCTCCTAGCATGCTCAAAATTGCTGCCTTGAACGTAGTATTAGCATGTTTAAACGCACGCTCCTCCTCAAGAATATGCAGCCCAGCTGATCTAGGTTCGACAACGAAGTAACAGTGCATAGCAGTCAACCATAATATGCACTTCTGCCACCACCTCTTATAGTGAGTGCCCTCAAACACATCTGGTTTCAGCATATCTGCAAAGCCAACAGCCAAAAATTGCCTATCACGTTTTTGGATTGTTAGATAATTAGACATTTTCAATAGCAATTTAATCCAGAAATTGACATTAAATAGTATGAACAAGTTGGTGACATCATGTATGTGCTTGTGTGTCTTAAACGTGACGAGCATGGAGATGATACTCAAACTAAGGATTGACAGCGAAGATCTTAGAAGGTTCGTTCTAGAAACATACCCAGCGACAAAGCTGAATGCACTCGAAGACACAGTGCATGTCGATGTAGTCGCCCCGCTCGATACAGTGCAGATAAAAGGATAAAGATGCCCAAGAGGGGGGGGTGAATTGGGCTAATTCTAATTTTTTGTAATAATTAAGTCCTATGGTTAGCCCAATTAACCCCTTGTGCCTAAGAAGTGTTTCTAGTTGTTCTACCGCACAAATGACTTGCAACCTAAGTTCCAATCCTACTCTAGCATGGCAATTCTATGAATTGTAAAGACAAGAATTGAATTGCTCAATGTAAATACTCAAAGTAATTGCTCAAATAAAATACTCAAAGTAAATGCTCAAAGTAAATAGAGAAGGAGGAACGAGATGATGTTTTGTCGAGGTATCGGAGAGTCACCACTCCCCACTAGTCCTCGTTGGAGCACCCGTGTAAGGGTGTAGCTCCCCGTTGATCCGCGCAAGGATCAAGTGCTCTCTACGGGTTGATTCTTCGACACTCCGTCGCGGTGAATCACCCACAACCGCTCACAACTTGAGTTGAGTCATCCACAAGCTCTCCGAATGATCACCAAGCTCTCCAATCACCACCAAGCCGTCTAGGTGATGGCGATCACCAAGAGTAACAAGCACGAACTCTCACTTGACCACGACAAGCCTAGAGAGAAAGATGGATGCACACTTTGCTACTCTTGATCTCACTAATGAGGGCTCTCTTTGGGATTCTCAAATCTCAATCACCTCACTAGGACCTTGCTCTTCTTGGCACTCACAAACGTGTTTCTCAGCTGTTGGAATGAGCAAAAGTGACTCCACACATGAGTGGAGCTTCTATTTATAACAAGGGCTGAAAAACGAACCGTTATGTGCCTTTGCGGGGTGACCGGACGCTCCGGTCATGTTGATCGGACGCACCGGTCAGTATACCCCGAACTCCAGTGTTTACAGTGTGACCGGACGCTGCCAGCGTCCGGTGAGCACTGACCGAATGCGTCCGGTCATGATTTTCCCTCTCTGGAACCTTACTAGAGTCGACCGGACGCTGGCCCTCAGCGTTCGGTCACATGACCTCTCAGCGTCCGGTCAAACCAAACGCATTCTCCTTGGTCAAATGAACTGACCGGACCTTGCGGACAGCGTCCGGTCACACCGGAGCCAGCGTCTGGTCAGTATTTGACCCTCCATTCACTT